>NC_088417.1:12673119-12778119 GCF_034236695.1 Oncorhynchus nerka
CCAACCAAAACATAATGAGATAAAGTGCCTCTCCACTTAAAAAAATACATCAAATTCAAAGTTCAATTATTTGAATATCTCCCTAAAGATCTACTGTACACTCTTAATATATTTTTCTACACTCAAATCACCTGAAGAAAACATTTACGTTTTGGCAGCTGCTAAAATGCCTGTCGTTCTGCTGTTAAATATGCATAACTGGGGGGTAAATAGTCTGACAACACATTTACTGTGGGTAAATAGACTGACAACACATTTACTGTGGGTAAATAGACTGACAACCCATTTACTGTGGGTAAATAGACTGACAACCCATTTACTGTGGGTAAATAGACTGACACCACATTTACTGTGGAGTGTATAATTATCTAGGGTTCTAATCTGGCCCCCATACCATCATGGCCACCTAATCATCCCCAGCTTCCAATTGGCTCATTCATCCCCCCCCTCCTCTCCACTCTAACTATTCCCCAGGTCATTGCTGTCAATGAGAAGTTGTTCTCAGTCAACTGAACGTGGTAAAATAAGGGGTAAATAAAATAGGACATTGAGACAGTAGCATTAGAAAAGGCCTTGGGTGTCGTGACACAGTTTGACAGGTGAAATCATTCACTCCCGACCCCACACCCTGTTGTTGACACCGCGCCAGCTACAGTACGGCGACAGGAGTCACGTCATGACACAGACAACACACTGTTTCACCAAGACCGGTTCCCTCAACCCCCACCTCCCCCATACCCTACGCCCCCGGGCCGTGCAAAGCCATAGGCTGCCATGGGTGGCTTCAGGTTTCAAAAGAAAAGCCCTGCTGCACTGCAGTCGCTAAGCCACAGGTCCCCGAAACTCCCCGCAAACAAAAACATACCTGCCCCTCCAAGTAGGAAAGGCTGAAACATGGTAACGTCCTGAGGGCTACTCTGTTTCCATGTGGGGTGGGGTGGGGTGGGGTGGGGTTGGGTTGGGTGGGGTGAGGTGAGGTGGGGCAGAGGGCAGAGTGGGTGGGGTGTTGGAATATGCACAGGTCACACAGGTGGCTATTTCAGGGTCAATCGTGTCAAGAGGTCAGCCAACAGTTCCTAGAACCGCTTCCTACCTCTCCCTATCCCATCTACACTGAGTATACAAAACATTAGGAACTGCTCTTTCAATGACAGAGACTAACCAGGTGAACACAAGTGAAAGTTATGGGTAAAAATGTAAAAATCAGACGTTGAATATCCTTTTGAGCTTGGTGAAGTTATTAATTACACTTTGGATGGTGTATCAATACACCCAGTCACTACAAAGATACAGGAGTCCTTCCTAACTCAGTTGCCAGAGAGGAAGGAAACCGCTCAGGGATTTCACCATGAGGTCAATGGTGACTTTAAAACAGTTACATAGTTTAATGGCTGTGATTGGAGAAAACTGAGGATGGATCAACAACATTGTAGTTACTCCACAATACTAACTTAAATGACAGAGTGAAAAGAAGTAAGCCTGTACAGAATAAAAAATATTTGAAAACATTCATCCTCTTTGCAAAAAGGCACCAAAGTAAAACTTAGAGACTTACGTAGAAAGACTTAAAGCTGTAATAGCTGCCAAAGGTGATGCTAACATGTATTGACTCGGGTGTGAATACTGACGTAAATTAAATATTTCTGCATTTCATTTTCAAAAAATGTGCTGCATTTTTGTAACTTTTTAATTATGGGATATTATGAAATAAATCAAGGGAAATACTATGACTACTTTCTAAAGGCATTGTAGATTATGGGAGACGGGCAAATATAAATATTTAAGTGCCTTTGAACAGGGTTTGGTAGTAGGTGCACAGTTTTGAGTTTGTCAAGAACTGCGACACTGTTGGGTTTTTCACACTCAACAGTTTCCCGTGTGTATCAAACATGATCCACCACCCAAAGGACATCCAGCCAACTTGACACAACTGTGGGAAGCATTGGAGTCAACATCAACATGGGCCAGCATCCCTGTAGACCGCTTTCGACGACTTGTAGAGTCCATGCCCCAACGAATTGAGGCTGTTCTGAGGGCAAAAGGAAGTGCAACTCAATATTAGGAAGGTGTTCCTAATGTCTGGTATACTCAGTGTATATTTGCAGAGCCCCCCCTCCCCCAACCTTTCTCTCTGTTGCCCTCATTTTCTTTAAAAGCTTTTAAGGAAACAGAGTGAGTAATCCAAGCCAGGATGAATGAATGGTACCCGGGGGGGGGGGGGGTACCAATGCAGGTACCCGGGGGGAGAGACCAATGCAATGAGCCAGCCATACTGTGGAGTCACTATGAAGCCCAAGCTGCCCAATGCCTGCCAGTCCTAACAGGCACCACCTCACGTGCGTGTATGTACACCATGCACGCCGGCCCAGCAGAATTAAGGTTCTTGCCATGCGGATGCAGCCCGTCAGTCTGGGCATCTGCCATTTTAGTCAGAGAGAACAAACAGATGTTTCTGGGGATTAGCCAGCTCTACCTCTCCCTCTCCGACTGACTCCACACTTATTCAAACTGTCCCTTTGGGTGCAACATCAGGAGGCCGCTCGGCTAGATATGACAGATCCGGTTTTTGTCATGCTTCTGTCAGTGGGCTGACGGGGGTGTCTGGAGAACAGGTAATCACAGTCTCTTACTGAGCACGCTTAGAGGGCCCCGGTGCTATCACACAAAATAAGCAGGCGCTAATTAGTGAGGTGTGGTGTGATTTCCCAGGGAACACAAGCAGTACTCCCGGTACGCTCAGCTGTCAACAAGACTCCTATCCACTCCTTACACCCATTGGAAAACACAGGTATTCGTTCTGTTAACCTGTGTAGAAATATTGTATTTCCACAATTTTCTTCAGTATCACAATATACAGTTTATTAAACATAACTTTGCCCTGTGTTGCATTCAGCTTAGTTTATGTTTCTCGATAGCATGATTTTTTACCTCTCTTGAAGCTAAACATGTTTCAACGAATTTTGATCTTGAGTATGTATTTTAGAATGCACCTCTCTGAATCCGAGTGTATTGTTGTCCTGTGTTCATCTCTGATTAAGTCCATTGTTTGTCATCTCAGGAGACAAGTTTACTGTAGCAGTCACTGTGGTATCTCTGACACACAATGGCAACTAGAAGTTTATTTCATTGTTCGCCCGTTTGACTCCCTGGTTTGCTTATAATCTTCTTCAAAGGTGCAGGCGAGCACCCACCTCCCGAATTCAGTGTGAGGAAAAACGCTGTGGAGGTTGTTGTTGTACCTGATAATGGATTTGGTGGAGAGCCTCCAGGCATGCATCATTGGCAGGTTCAGAATACCGCTGAGGGATCAATGAAAGGAGGACAAAAATAATAACACGAAGAAGGGAATGGGTGGATAAAACAGAAATCTTTTCTTCCCTATTTCATGAAAACCTGCGAAGTGTTAAACCTCTACCCGGTAATCTGTGAAGAGACCATGTAAAGTTTCCCATCAGCAATTGGATTATGAGGGAATTGTAATTTACATCGGGTTCACTTTTATGTGTCACTCAGCTTAGAAGTTAATAGCATTTAGCCAAACAATAGCCAGTCACGTCATCTCAGTCTGGGGCATCCAAATCCACAAGTGAGTTTGCAGTACAGGCGTTCCGGACTCCTAGACAATGGCAAGCTTCGCCATGTTCTTGCTGAGCTAATTAGCGTCCCCGTTTCTATCTGCACAACACACATGTCTGCCATTACTGTTGTTAACGCGCATCTGTGTCCCACTGTATCGACGAAGGCCATTGTCTATCACGGTCTCTGTGATAATCCCATGTAACGCCTGTATTTGTTTGTCACCGGGTTGCTAGATCCCATTCCTGGAGTGACATGACCAGACAGGTTTAGTGTAAAGCAGTCTGGATAATAATTTTATTTATCATTCTTCTTTTGCGTCTATTGTCTCGGAGAGATTAAGTGGAGAGAGGTAAAGCCTCCCTTTTTTTCTTGTTCTCAACTTAAAAGTTCCTGGCAAGGCATTCTTAAAAAAACATCTAAACTTCGAGGAAACAAGGAATTATCATCTAAGAAGTGATGGTTAGGGAATGTCTGTATCTGGGATAAATCTTTTTAAGAAATAAACATCAGAATGTCTTTTAATCTGAAATACTGACCTACATATATAAACCCAGACTACATTTACACCAGAGCATTAAGAGAAATGAATACTTGGAAGACAAGAGTTTCTGTAACTTCAATTCTTTCTTATTTTTTTTATCAGATTCTGTCAGTGGCCGTTAGCGAGTCATGCTACAGCTTCAATCGGCCATTTTTCCTCGATTTTTGACAGATGCCTCATAGTTGGACAGCGAAGATCATCCACCTCTATCAAACACTGAAAGACCTGCCACCTTTCCATTTTGTCACAGGCAAAGCAAAGAGAGTCGGCTCTCTATCTGCCCCACAGATATTATCCCAAGCGGCATCGCCTTGGGGAAGGCAGGTGTGGAGCTCTCAAGTTCTACTTCCTCTGTGTTCTTTGGAAGAGCAGTTGAGAGGAGGGCGGGGAGATAGAGGGGAAGAGGGGGGAGACTCGTCAAGAAATCCTGACATATACGACCAATCTGATGGAATGAGTTATACCCCTCTAAGTCTAAACAAGAACAGACCAGCTGATTTTTAGGCCTTGACTCTGCTGTAACACGCTTTGAACGACAATCCACATCCATCGTAATGAAGGTAGTTCAGGACCAGGAATGGGCCGGGCCCGACCACCATAAACTCAACACTGGACTTGTCTTAAGGTGAATGCACCAATTTGTAAGTCGCTCTGGATAAGAGCGTCTGCTAAATGACTTAAATGTAAATGTAAATGTCTTTCACCAGTAAAGATGGTAGGCGGACTGAACGAGGGGGGAGCAGTCATTAGCAAAAGACCTCTATTAGCACATCTCAGTCTCTTGCCACACACGTGTGAACCCTGTGCCTAATAATACTCTGAGAGGTATGAGGTAAAGTAAGCGCACAGTCCTGAATAAGTAAAACACCATTCCACCACCGGGTGCCATTAGTAATGCACAGCAGCCTCATATTTGATTACGGTACTGTAGTAGTTCTTCCTGTGTGGAATTTGATGAACACTGACTAGTCTGTGTTTCAGGCAGCCATCTGAATGGTGGCTTTCTATGTATTTAGCTTTCATTCTCTTTCTTTCACCATCTACCACTTTCTCTATATATATTTCTCTCTTCCCCTCTCTCTATCTCTCTCTATCTCTCTCTCCTCCTCTCTATCTCTGTCCCCCATCTCCCTCTCTCTCTCTCCCCCCTCTCTCTCTATCTCTTTCTCCCCACTATCCATCTATATCTCTCTCTCCCCCTTATCTATATATATATTCCCCCTCTCTATAGATTTTTCTCTCCCCTCCCCCTCTCCCTCTATATGTCTCTCTCTCTGCCCCTCTCTATCTCTCTCTCCCCCCTTCTCTATATCTCTCTCTCTATCGTTTTATAATTTTCTTTCCTTTTTCTTTTCCCCCTCTCTCTCTCTCTCTCTCTCTCTCTCTCCATCCCCCTCTCTCTATATATATCTTTCTCCCCCTCTCTTCATATATATCTTTCTCCCTCTCTCTATATATATATTTCTCCCCCCTCTACATATCTCTCTCCCCCTCTCTATCTCTTCCCCCTCTCTATCTCTATCTCTATCTTTTCTCACCCTTTCTCTCTCTATCTCTCCATCCCCCTCTCTCTATATATATATATCTTTCTCCCCCTTTCTCTCTCTATCTCTCCATCCCCCTCTCTCTATATATATATATATATCTTTCTCCCCCTTTCTCTCTCTATATCTCCATCCCCCCTCTCTCTCTATATATATATATCTTTCTCCCCCTTTCTCTATATATATATATATCTCTCCATCCCCCTCTCTATATATATCTTTCTCCCCCTTTTTCTCTCTATCTCTCCATCCCCCTCTCTCTATATATATCTTTCTCACGCCCTCCCTCTATATATATCTCTCCCCCCTCTAAGTGGACAGTAGCTGTAGATAGAATGTACCTACAGTTTTTTAATTTCTCCCCCACTGAAAATAATTTGACACTGCCAAATGGTCAAAAAGTGCCATTCGGAGCGACTATAGTATGCATTGGTTGAAGCTCAATGTTAGATTAAAATCTCTCTACCATCATATCTAAGCCAATGTGATACCAATATCGATTAAAATTAGCTGTCAGGACGTTTCCCGAGAACCACATACCGGATTTTTAAACGTTTTTTTTAGCCATTGAGTGTTTTTGTCGCCTGCCTAGCTCAAGTTTTAGATGTCGGATTAGAACGAGACACTAGCGTCCATAAAGTGACCATTAGACTTCAAATGTGGGATTGACTAAGTTTGTAGGTACAACAGTTTTTAATATATTTAGAATCTATCACTCTCACGTGCTCATTTCTGTCCATTAACCAATGATGTGCCAACTTTTAGAATCTATCACTCTCACGTGCTCATTTCTGTCCATTAACCAATGATGTGCCAACGTTTAGAATCTATCGCTCTCACGTGCTCATTTCTGTCCATTAACCAATGATGTGCCAACGTTTAGAATCTATCACTCTCACGTGCTCATTTCTGTCCATTAACCAATGATGTGCCAACTTTTAGAATCTATCACTCTCACGTGCTCATTTCTGTCCATTAACCAATGATGTGCCAACGTTTAGAATCTATCACTCTCACGTGCTCATTTCTGTCCATTAACCAATGATGTGCCAACTTTTAGAATCTATCACTCTCACGTGCTCATTTCTGTCCATTAACCAATGATGTGCCAACGTTTAGAATCTATCACTCTCACGTGCTCATTTCTGTCCATTAACCAATGATGTGCCAACGTTTAGAATCTATCGCTCTCACGTGCTCATTTCTGTCCATTAACCAATGATGTGCCAACTTTTAGAATCTATCACTCTCACGTGCTCATTTCTGTCCATTAACCAATGATGTGCCAACGTTTAGAATCTATCACTCTCACGTGCTCATTTCTGTCCATTAACCAATGATGTGCCAACTTTTAGAATCTATCACTCTCACGTGCTCATTTCTGTCCATTAACCAATGATGTGCCAACTTTTAGAATCTATCGCTCTCACGTGCTCATTTCTGTCCATTAACCAATGATGTGCCAACTTTTAGAATCTATCGCTCTCACGTGCTAATTTCTGTCCATTAACCAATGATGTGCCAACGTTTAGAATCTATCGCTCTCACGTGCTCATTTCTGTCCATTAACCAATGATGTGCCAACTTTTAGAATCTATCGCTCTCACGTGCTCATTTCTGTCCATTAACCAATGATGTGCCAACTTTTAGAATCTATCACTCTCACGTGCTCATTTCTGTCCATTAACCAATGATGTGCCAACGTTTAGAATCTATCACTCTCACGTGCTCATTTCTGTCCATTAACCAATGATGTGCCAACTTTTAGAATCTATCACTCTCACGTGCTCATTTCTGTCCATTAACCAATGATGTGCCAACGTTTAGAATCTATCACTCTCACGTGCTCATTTCTGTCCATTAACCAATGATGTGCCAACGTTTTTAAGCATTTCGGACAATGCGAATATCTTTTCAGCAGAATCTGAGTTTTAAAACCGGGACCAAAACAGCACGTAGGGAGATCGTCCATACGGATAGGATTGAAAGAAAGGCAGCGCTTAACATTAGATACAGATGACAGATCAGCTCCTTTTAGAGAAATTATCACCTATGGTTTCAGATATTGAGGCGGCTTATTCTAGTGGTTAGGCTATGCATTAAATATAATATTTGGCCCATCATTGCGCACATGTTAGACCAACACATCATGACATTTTAGCCTACAATTACAGACAGTAGCCTACAATTACAGACAGCAGCCTACAATTACAGAACAGCAGCCGACAATTACAGACAGTAGCCTACAATTACAGAACAGTAGCCTACAATTACAGACAGTAGCCTACAATTACAGAACAGTAGCCTAAAATTACAGAACAGTAGCCTACAATTACAGAACAGTAGCCTACAATTACAGAACAGTAGCCTACAATTACAGAACAGTAGCCTACAATTACAGAACAGTAGCCTAAAATTACAGAACAGTAGCCTAAAATTACAGAACAGTAGCCTACAATTACAGAACAGTAGCCTACAATTACAGAACAGTAGCCTAAAATTACAGAACAGTAGCCTAAAATTACAGAACAGTAGCCTACAATTACAGAACAGTAGCCTACAATTACAGAACAGTAGCCTAAAATTACAGAACAGTAGCCTAAAATTACAGAACAGTAGCCTACAATTACAGAACAGTAGCCTAAAATTACAGAACAGTAGCCTAAAATTACAGAACAGTAGCCTAAAATTACAGAACAGTAGCCTACAATTACAGAACAGTAGCCTACAATTACAGAACAGTAGCCTACAATTACAGAACAGTAGCCTAAAATTACAGAACAGTAGCCTAAAATTACAGAACAGTAGCCTAAAATTACAGAACAGTAGCCTAAAATTACAGAACAGTAGCCTAACATTACAGAACAGTAGCCTAAAATTACAGAACAGTAGCCTAAAATTACAGAACAGTAGCCTACAATTACAGAACAGTAGCCTACAATTACAGAACAGTAGCCTACAATTACAGAACAGTAGCCTAAAATTACAGAACAGTAGCCTAAAATTACAGAACAGTAGCCTACAATTACAGAACAGTAGCCTACAATTACAGACAGTAGCCTACAATTACAGAACAGTAGCCTACAATTACAGAACAGTAGCCTAAAATTACAGAACAGTAGCCTACAATTACAGACAGTAGCCTACAATTACAGAACAGTAGCCTACAATTACAGAACAGTAGCCTAAAATTACAGAACAGTAGCCTACAATTACAGAACAGTAGCCTACAATTACAGAACAGTAGCCTACAATTACAGAACAGTAGCCTAAAATTACAGAACAGTAGCCTACAATTACAGAACAGTAGCCTACAATTACAGAACAGTAGCCTACAATTACAGAACAGTAGCCTAAAATTACAGAACAGTAGCCTAAAATTACAGAACAGTAGCCTACAATTACAGAACAGTAGCCTACAATTACAGAACAGTAGCCTAAAATTACAGAACAGTAGCCTAAAATTACAGAACAGTAGCCTACAATTACAGAACAGTAGCCTAAAATTACAGAACAGTAGCCTAAAATTACAGAACAGTAGCCTAAAATTACAGAACAGTAGCCTACAATTACAGAACAGTAGCCTACAATTACAGAACAGTAGCCTACAATTACAGAACAGTAGCCTAAAATTACAGAACAGTAGCCTAAAATTACAAAACAGTAGCCTAAAATTACAGAACAGTAGCCTAAAATTACAGAACAGTAGCCTAAAATTACAGAACAGTAGCCTAAAATTACAGAACAGTAGCCTACAATTACAGAACAGTAGCCTACAATTACAGAACAGTAGCCTACAATTACAGAACAGTAGCCTAAAATTACAGAACAGTAGCCTAAAATTACAGAACAGTAGCCTACAATTACAGAACAGTAGCCTACAATTACAGACAGTAGCCTACAATTACAGAACAGTAGCCTACAATTACAGAACAGTAGCCTAAAATTACAGAACAGTAGCCTACAATTACAGACAGTAGCCTACAATTACAGAACAGTAGCCTACAATTACAGAACAGTAGCCTAAAATTACAGAACAGTAGCCTACAATTACAGAACAGTAGCCTACAATTACAGAACAGTAGCCTACAATTACAGAACAGTAGCCTAAAATTACAGAACAGTAGCCTAAAATTACAGAACAGTAGCCTACAATTACAGAACAGTAGCCTACAATTACAGAACAGTAGCCTACAATTACAGAACAGTAGCCTAAAATTACAGAACAGTAGCCTAAAATTACAGAACAGTAGCCTACAATTACAGAACAGTAGCCTACAATTAGAGAACAGTAGCCTAAAATTAGCAAAACAATTTTCAATTGATTTAACATGACATGTATTTGAACCTGATTGAAATATAAAGGCCTATGTAGCCTACTAAAAGTACATTTTAATGCAGTCATCTGGGCTTTCTTTCTAAGCATCTTTTTACCCTTGTTTAGAACAATTGCAAAGACATCGGCCACTTTGTATTGTAGTCAACTTTGTTCCGAAATGATCTGAGGTCACAGAGAGAGATAAACTTCTTGATTCTATGTTTAGCAGAGATCTTTTGTGTATAAAGTGATGCGGAAGGGTAAAAAAGCATCTAACGACCAAGTTAGCTGTTCTACGAGCGGTCTGAGGCAGTCGGTCAATAAGTGTTTTCAGCTGCAACTTTAGTGACGATGGTTTTGGGAAACAGCTCGGAGATTTAACGATGCACCTACAAAGGTTCTAATGATGAACATAGCGTTCAGATGCTTTTGGGAAAATGGGCCCTGGACAATGAATGATCTGAGACAAAACACATACATAAAAAAAATTAAAAAACATTACATTTTCAAAAGACTTTCAAAATATTTTGCATGTTGAAATGTTGTATTATTTTGTATAATCACATTCCGGTGTAAAAAATATGGAAATTAAAGTAAGAAACTATGTTTCAAGTGAGTAGAGATTGGTCAGAACAATCCCTACTTCTAAAAGCATATGCATAACTATGGTAGCAATTAAAAGGGAACCGTTTGGAGATTGAGGAAATGATTAGACTAAAGGCGAGGACACAACAGTTCAGACTGAATCTAAACACCACACAGTTAATATTTTGGTGCATTTTACTTTTACTGTATTTTTCACCTCATTTGTTGATTAAAGAAATCTGAAATATATTCTGGATATATTGAGTAACATGAAAATAATATTTATGGAAAATTTGGGGTAGGTGCAACATAAAACAAACCAAAAATACATGGATTTGAGTGAGAGGTCTAACTGGTGTTTCCAAGTGCTACACACTTCCCTAAAGTGTGCATAGTTCCTATGTCATTTCAATGCACTTTTATGACTCAAGTCTTCAACTATAAGGTCCTTTATTTATGTGCCATTGAGTAACTAGAGCAAGCAGCCTTGTTATTGTTTTGTTTGGACCACAGCCCTGCATCGCCGCCTTTGTCTTCAACTATAAGGTCCTTTATTTATGTGCCATTGAGTAACTAGAGCAAGCAGCCATGTTATTGTTTTGTTTGGACCACAGCCCTGCATCGCTGCCTTTGTCTTCAACTATAAGGTCCTTTATTTATGTGCCATTGAGTAACTAGAGCAAGCAGCCTTGTTATTGTTTTGTTTGGACCACAGCCCTGCATCGCCGCCTTTGTCTTCAACTATAAGGTCCTTTATTTATGTGCCATTGAGTAACTAGAGCAAGCAGCCTTGTTATTGTTTTGTTTGGACCACAGCCCTGCATCGCTGCCTTTGTCTTCAACTATAAGGTAATTTATTTATGTGCCATTGAGTAACTAGAGCAAGCAGCCTTGTTATTGTTTTGTTTGGACCACAGCCCTGCATCGCCGCCTTTGTCTTCAACTATAAGGTCCTTTATTTATGTGCCATTATGTGCCATTGAGTAACTAGAGCAAGCAGCCTTGTTATTGTTTTGTTTGGACCACAGCCCTGCATCTCCGCCTTTGTCTTCAACTATAAGGTCATTTATTTATGTGCCATTGAGTAACTAGAGCAAGCAGCCTTGTTATTGTTTTGTTTGGACCACAGCCCTGCATCGCCGCCTTTGTCTTCAACTATAAGGTCCTTTATTTATGTGCCATTGAGTAACTAGAGCAAGCAGCCTTGTTATTGTTTTGTTTGGACCACAGCCCTGCATCGCCGCCTTTGTCTTCAACTATAAGGTCATTTATTTATGTGCCATTATGTGCCATTGAGTGACTAGAGCAAGCAGCCTTGTTATTGTTTTGTTTGGACCACAGCCCTGCATCGCCGCCTTTGTCTTCAACTATAAGGTCCTTTATTTATGTGCCATTGAGTAACTAGAGCAAGCAGACCTGTTATTGTTTTGTTTGGACCACAGCCCTGCATCGCCGCCTTTGTCTTCAACTATAAGGTCCTTTATTTATGTGCCATTGAGTAACTAGAGCAAGCAGACCTGTTATTGTTTTGTTTGGACCACAGCCCTGCATCGCCGCCTTTGTCTTCAACTATAAGGTCCTTTATTTATGTGCCATTGAGTAACTAGAGCAAGCAGCCTTGTTATTGTTTTGTTTGGACCACAGCCCTGCATCGCCGCCTTTGTCTTCAACTATAAGGTCATTTATTTATGTGCCATTATGTGCCATTGAGTAACTAGAGCAAGCAGCCTTGTTATTGTTTTGTTTGGACCACAGCCCTGCATCTCCGCCTTTGTCTTCAACTATAAGGTCCTTTATTTATGTGCCATTGAGTAACTAGAGCAAGCAGCCTTGTTATTGTTTTGTTTGGACCACAGCCCTGCATCACCGCCTTTGTCTTCAACTATAAGGTCCTTTATTTATGTGCCATTGAGTAACTAGAGCAAGCAGACCTGTTATTGTTTTGTTTGGACCACAGCCCTGCATCGCCGCCTTTGTCTTCAACTATAAGGTCCTTTATTTATGTGCCATTGAGTAACTAGAGCAAGCAGCCTTGTTATTGTTTTGTTTGGACCACAGCCCTGCATCGCCGCCTTTGTCTTCAACTATAAGGTCCTTTATTTATGTGCCATTATGTGCCATTGAGTAACTAGAGCAAGCAGACCTGTTATTGTTTTGTTTGGACCACAGCCCTGCATCGCCGCCTTTGTCTTCAACTATAAGGTCCTTTATTTATGTGCCATTGAGTAACTAGAGCAAGCAGCCTTGTTATTGTTTTGTTTGGACCACAGCCCTGCATCGCCGCCTTTGTCTTCAACTATAAGGTCATTTATTTATGTGCCATTATGTGCCATTGAGTAACTAGAGCAAGCAGCCTTGTTATTGTTTTGTTTGGACCACAGCCCTGCATCTCCGCCTTTGTCTTCAACTATAAGGTCCTTTATTTATGTGCCATTGAGTAACTAGAGCAAGCAGCCTTGTTATTGTTTTGTTTGGACCACAGCCCTGCATCACCGCCTTTGTTTTCAACTATAAGGTCCTTTATTTATGTGCCATTGAGTAACTAGAGCAAGCAGACCTGTTATTGTTTTGTTTGGACCACAGCCCTGCATCGCCGCCTTTGTCTTCAACTATAAGGTCCTTTATTTATGTGCCATTGAGTAACTAGAGCAAGCAGCCTTGTTATTGTTTTGTTTGGACCACAGCCCTGCATCGCCGCCTTTGTCTTCAACTATAAGGTCCTTTATTTATGTGCCATTATGTGCCATTGAGTAACTAGAGCAAGCAGACCTGTTATTGTTTTGTTTGGACCACAGCCCTGCATCGCCGCCTTTGTCTTCAACTATAAGGTCCTTTATTTATGTGCCATTGAGTAACTAGAGCAAGCAGACCTGTTATTGTTTTGTTTGGACCACAGCCCTGTATCGCCGCCTTTGTCTTCAACTATAAGGTCCTTTATTTATGTGCCATTGAGTAACTAGAGCAAGCAGACCTGTTATTGTTTTGTTTGGACCACAGCCCTGCATCGCCGCCTTTGTCTTCAACTATAAGGTCCTTTATTTATGTGCCATTGAGTAACTAGAGCAAGCAGACCTGTTATTGTTTTGTTTGGACCACAGCCCTGCATCGCCGCCTTTGTCTTCAACTATAAGGTCCTTTATTTATGTGCCATTGAGTAACTAGAGCAAGCAGACCTGTTATTGTTTTGTTTGGACCACAGCCCTGCATCTCCGCCTTTGTCTTCAACTATAAGGTCCTTTATTTATGTGCCATTGAGTAACTAGAGCAAGCAGACCTGTTATTGTTTTGTTTGGACCACAGCCCTGCATCTCCGCCTTTGTCTTCAACTATAAGGTCCTTTATTTATGTGCCATTGAGTAACTAGAGCAAGCAGACCTGTTATTGTTTTGTTTGGACCACAGCCCTGCATCTCCGCCTTTGTCTTCAACTATAAGGTCCTTTATTTATGTGCCATTGAGTAACTAGAGCAAGCAGACCTGTTATTGTTTTGTTTGGACCACAGCCCTGCATCTCCGCCTTTGTCTTCAACTATAAGGTCCTTTATTTATGTGCCATTGAGTAACTAGAGCAAGCAGACCTGTTATTGTTTTGTTTGGACCACAGCCCTGTTATTGTTTTGTTTGGACCACAGCCCTGTTATTGTTTTGTTTGGACCACAGCCCTGTTATTGTTTTGTTTGGACCACAGCCCTGTTATTGTTTTGTTTGGACCACAGCCCTGTTATTGTTTTGTTTGGACCACAGACCTGTTATTGTTTTGTTTGGACCACAGACCTGTTATTGTTTTGTTTGGACCACAGCCCTGTTATTGTTTTGTTTGGACCACAGACCTGTTATTGTTTTGTTTGGACCACAGACCTGTTATTGTTTTGTTTGGACCACAGCCCTGTTATTGTTTTGTTTGGACCACAGACCTGTTATTGTTTTGTTTGGACCACAGACCTGTTATTGTTTTGTTTGGACCACAGACCTGTTATTGTTTTGTTTGGACCACAGACCTGTTATTGTTTTGTTTGGACCACAGACCTGTTATTGTTTTGTTTGGACCACAGCCCTTTGCACAATTGTTACTATTGTTGTTTACACAAGCCAAAAACGGTCCATTATAAATCGCAGATATTTAGGTTTCTTAATATATAACGTCTGAATTCTGTTCTGTTAATTTTAACCAAACCTATTTATATTGTATTTCTCTATTTACTGTTGGATTTAAGACAATGGGCAATATAGAATAATAGTCTTCTCGCCAAGCCTGTCTGTGTTGTATAAAACAAACCCACACAGGTGATATGAAAATTAAAAGCTTTATATATTTGAGCAATACATTTCTTATTTATTTCAACCCCCCTTTACGTAATTAAATTGAATTAAAATAAAGTTTACTACAATGAGTTGTATTTAAGATATTATTATGTAGTGGCACTACTGCTCACATTGCCTGACAAGGGAGAAAGTCCTGTACAAATAGTCCAGATATGTTGAGTTACAAGACACTTTACACAGTTCCAGGCCCAGACTCTTAGGATGTCTTGGCTACACCTGACCCACCTTTCCCCAACAGTCAACCGTGGACTATATATACATTGTATTCAGGATTATATTAGCGATCGCTGTTGGGTTTAAAGGGAGACAATAATGCGGGACAAAACTGTTGGAAGGAAGCAATGACATCACATAGTTCTGGGAGGAGACGTGGGAGTTTCTGTTCTGATTCACAGATCTATCCTGTTTGTTCTGCATTATGAAGTAAAATATCAGGAAGGGAGATACCTGCTTTATTAGTGAGCACGTTCATTGCAGGGGTGAATGTGTCACTGTTTAATGCATATGCGAATAATGAAGATAAACCTGAGTTTATGAAAAATATGATTTCAAGGTTCCTATGGCATGGTAAAAAAACCGAGGGTGGTACAAATCACTCCAACTGACAAAATAATTTGTCTAGAGTTATCCAACTTTAGGTGGTAGTACTGGGCCACCAACGACAAGCAATAAATAATTGGATATCAGACTAATCAGAATCTACTCTGAGCTGAATTTAAAAATCCCAGCCATTTTCCAGATGCTCAAATTGTGCTCGCACATTTTTTTTTACATCCCTGTTAGTGAGCATTTCTCCTTTGCCAAGATAATCCATCCACCTGACAGGTGTGGCATATCAAGAACCTGATTAAACAGCATGATCATTACACAGGTGTTTCTTGTGCTGGGGACAATAAAAAGCCACTCTAAAATGTGTAGCTGTGTCACACAACACAAGTTTTGAGTGAGTGTGCGATTGCCATGCTGACTGCAGGAATGTCCACCAAAGCTGTTGCCAGAGAATTGAATGTTAATTTCTCTACTATAAGCTGTGTCCAACATCATTTTAGAGAATTTGGCAACAGGCCTCAAAACCCGCAGACCACGTGTAACCACACCAGCCCAGGACCTCCATATCCGCCTTTTCACCTGCGGGATCCTTCACAATACAACAAACATAGGCTCATTCTGCTCAGGACAACCCAGACTATGACACCGTGTCATTTTGTAACTGTACGTTAAACATAACGATCATAAACGTTGACACCGGATATGACATGTTTTATTATATGGAAATGTGAAGTGCGCATTTGGATTCACGGGTGTTTTGTTTGCTAGTATGACATCAAAACGGTATTTATTATAATCCTCAACATCTCATCTTTCAAAATACATAGAGTCCGAGTAATTTACAGAATTTCCCCTCACTCTGACAATTCTTTGTTGTTGCAAAAGTTGGCCAACTTCTTGTCACGCGCAGTGCTCAAATTCAGAACGGCTGTCAGTCAAAACCGTACAGAGCAGTGAAGCTGAAAACCTTGAGCTCTGAAGTCATGTATAGCATGTTATTGCGATCCGATTTAGGCGCTTATCAGTTACCAAATATAACATTTTCAACCCGTGTACAGGTACGAATGTAACGGGTTACGAAACACACTATCAATCACTATCTAATTTAGCTTCATTTGTCTGTCTTTGAGAAGATGGGTGTGTAATAAACACAGTCAAACTGAAAAGCAACGAATGGTTGATGGTGGTTAAGGTGTCACTGCATGTCAGGTATGGTAAAGAATTCCGCTCAATGAAAAGTTATCTAAAACATGTAGCTATCTCGGTGTACTTACTTACCTGGAAAAGCAATTAAACAAGTCCTGTAAGTGCTCTTGGCAAACAAAAATGGTTAGTATGTCAATCTTGTGAAGGAAACTGCTATTCAGAAAGCACAGTACAATTGAAAGATCAAGATCACTCATTTAAAACGTGTTGTTTCTGTAATGCATTACTGTACCTGCCTGATATTCCACTCTGTCTGATGGTGCCACTCAACACAACATGGACAAGTGCCTTGGTGTTATAAACAAGTGCCTTGGTGTTAATTCATATTTGACTGAATTCAAGATACAAGCCACCACAGCCAATGTTTGTGATTCTTGGTCTCCAGTGCTGGCATCATGTGTAGTGGTAGTCGCAGTAGAGTCCTGGTGGATCCCCCAGCCCAGGCAGACAGTTCTGTGTTAGTGAGTCCAGGACAACAGCCCCCAGCTCCCTGCTGGGAGGACCTGTCCACTTGAGCCCACCCGCAGCTATACAAAACAGGGTTCTAGGACTGGAGTCTGCACTACCAGACAGGGTTCTAGGACTGGAGTCTGCACTACCAGACAGGGTTCTAGGACTGGAGTCTGTACTACCAGTCAGGGTTCTAGGACTGGAGTCTGTACTACCAGACAGGGTTCTAGGACTGGAGTCTGTACTACCAGACAGGGTTCTAGGACTGGAGTCTGTACTACCAGACAGGGTTCTAGGACTGGAGTCTGTACTACCAGACAGATAATGTAGATAGCCCCTTTTTTTCTAAGAGTGCACTCATCACCCCCGCAGACACACACAAACACACAACCGCACACACACACAAACACACAATCACAAACACACAACCACACACACAGACAAACACACACCCACAAACACACAAACACACACACACAAACACACAACCACACACACACACAACTACACACACACACAAACACACACACACACACAAACACACAACCACACACACACACCCACAAACACACAACCACACACACACACAAACACACAACCGCGCACACACAAACACACAACCACACAAACACAAAACGACACACGAACACACAAACACACAACCACACATACACAAACCCACAACCGCACACACACACAAATACACACACACACAAACACGAAACGACACACAATTAAACATACAAACATATTTGTATTTTTTGTGTAACATTTTGTGGCCTTCCCCCTCTATGCTCTTCAACGTCCCTGCAATTACATACGCACAAAATGTATTCCACATTCCCTCCTCACATAGAAGCATTTCACATCAAAGACTCCTCTTACAGGTGACACGTGGGCGTGCTGGTACAGCCCTTAAAGTAACCACAACATGACAAGGCGGTGTGCCGTGCGACCTGGGGAGGCCCGTCTCAGTCAGGTGCTATTACAGCACAGAGGGGATCAGAGGGACTTGGGACACGTGTGTGTGTGTGTGTGTGTGTGTGTGTGTGTGTGGCGGTTAGCGGGTCGAGTTAGTGTCTGTTCCCTTGCTTCTGTGCTCCTGCACAGTTTCACACGTGTCAACACAACAAAAGCCACTTGGGAGGCCATTGAGAGCCACGACAGCTGTGGAATATTTTATTGAAATTGTTTTGCGGAGCCAACGGAGAGAGCGGTGATGGGATTTGCTCTGCTTGTAGAAGTAAACAGTGAGGACATAGCGATGATGTGCATCTGTGGGGAGATGATGATGTGGAGGTACAGTTACCTCCGCATGTGTTCTGCTCTGTCTCTCTAGCCACATGCTGCTTTAATCAGTCCTATAGTATAGCAATATAGCCTAGTTGCCGGATGAACCCTGAGCTCCTTGACGTATTATAATGGTCGGAGGGGGGTGGACCAGTTTTTTTTTCTTTCACTAACGTAGGTACCTTTTGATCCAATGAACTGGAAAACCAAGAAACCCAGCGGGTGACTCCTAATATGTGCAATGGGGACAGTCATGGATGTGTGCACTAAACCGTACAAATATCCTTCCTGAGCAAAAGCACATCGATTTGTTTTCTTTGGTTCGAACACTGCACCATTGGAGTAAACACAACATCCCTCCCATAACAAAGAGGCAGGTGGTGGAGTGCTGCTCACAACTCCCTTCATTAGTCTCGGCCTTGTGTTGTTTTGTTACTTTCTCCAGTAGCTCTGCTCTGTGTGTCTATAAACTACATGTTGGACCTTGGGGGGCTACTTTCTACTCAGACCCAGCCATAGGTCCAGGCTGGTTGGGGCCGCAGTGTCTCCTGCCTGCTTGTCTGCTATGAAAGATCCCCCTCCTCCCCCCTCCTCCTCCTCCTTCTCTCCCTCCTCCTTCTCTCCCTCCTCCTCCTCCTCTCCCTCCTCCTCCTCCTCCTCCTCCTCAGTGGCTGTGCAGCTTTAGTTCTGGTTGTCACTCTGCCGTGGTTCTGCTGCCACACTGGGCAGTGTGTGTGTGTGTGTGTGTGTGTGTGTGTGTGTGTGTGTGTGTGTGTGTGTGTGTGTGTGTGTGTGTGTGTGTGTGTGTGTGTGTGTGTGTGTGTGTGTGTGTGTGTGTGTGTGTGTGTGTGTGCGTGTGCGTGTGCGTGTGCGTGTGCGTGTGCGTGTGTGTGTGTGTGTGTGTGTGTGAGCGCGCACATGTGTGCGTGCGCGTGTGTGAGTGTGTGCGTGTGTGTGTCTGTCTTTCTCTGGATGTGTCTGGCTCCATGGCCCTGTGTGCCTGTGCCTTTGCAGCGAGGAGCAGGGCAGAGCTCTGTGTGCCTGTCTTGCCCTCGGGGGCCACCATTGTTCCCGGGTCCTGCACGGCCCAGTGGCCACAGATGTTCCCTGTTTGATACCGCTCCCCACTCCCTCTCCTGGATGTGTGGGTGGCCAAGCAGGGCGCCTGTTGCGCCTCCCGCTCGCCTGGTGCTCGCACGCCATTGGCTGCGGTGCCCGTGCACGTGACATGAGCTGTGTTGTCTAATGTTCTAATCCTGTGACTGTGGATAATGGGACAGAAGTACCCCGAAGTGGAGAAGAATCGGTGGTGAGGTGTTTATAAAGGGATCAGGAGAAGAGAAGCGTTGCCTCAGAGCTTCTCTGAGAAACAGACTAGATGAAATGGTCACCATTGGCTTCCAACTGCATCTCAGTGTTGAATTGATTAGAGGATGATGAAAGTGATCTGGTTGGTTTATTGCAACAAACAGAGAGTTGAAATGAACGACAGATTCGTATGTTGTTGTCACAAGGAAAGAATTGTATAGAGCTTTACTTTCACAACAATTGTCTTAAACTCAGCTAGGTTTGTTGCTGCCATTGCCCACCATTACCACAATGAATAATCCTCTCCCATCTTCCACAATTAGGGCTAAAACAAGAATACATGTTCATTGTTCACAGGCGATTAATGGAAGATGGAAAGCCAATAGTTCTGGCAGTCAGTTTCACCTCCTGTCACAGTCTTGTACTTCACTGGTATTCTCTCTCCAAACCTTCTCAAAATGCTCACCAAGATAGTGTACGGTGCTCTGTGCTGTACATACTGTCCCCCCCCGGTTATGAATATGAGCACGGCTGGGGATCATAAAGATCTCACATCGACACGTCATGCTGACTGAGAAACCCCTGGTTTATGACTGAGACACGACATAGATGGCTAAGACTGCTAGCTCACTCAATGTGAAGCCGTTCATGTCTTTGAGCATTTCCAATTCTCGTCAATTCAATGAGATTGGATGTTTTTCTGTCAGATTGTCACGTCACTCACACTTCTTCCACTAGTTCAAATGTACGAAACACTATATAGAATTACATTTTTGCGCTACTGCTTTGATTTGTGATATTATGGATTTTACCTGAAGAATAGCAGTTAGTTTATGATTGACAGATCTATACCAAGGACCCAACACTGCAATTCCGTAAAGGGGAGAAATCTTTTTGTGTTCGCACGCCTGAGAGCTCAATCTGTTCCTCGGAGGGACAGAGTAGTAAGTAGCTCTCTGGCTGCCTGCAGTTTAGAAAAGGACCTCATGGCTGCTACTTCTAATCTAATGAAAGGTTACAGGCCCGGCGTGGGAACACGTTATTATGGCCAGTGAACAGAGGCAAAGTGGGGCATTTTGCCTAGCGAGGTTTTACTTTATCTTGACCGTACTGAACCTTAAATCCCCTTCAACCAGCCTAACCTACCCCATTTACACATTTCCATCGTAAATGGACTGGCTGTCTGACTGACTGACTAGCTGGCTGACTGGCTAGCTGGCTGGCTGGCTGGCTGGCTGGCTGGTTGGCTGTCTGGCTTACTGACTGACTGACAGGCTGACTGACTGGCTGACTAGCTGGCTGACTGGCTAGCTGCCTGACTGGCTGGCTGGCTGGCTGGCTGGCTGACTAGCTGACTGGCTGACTGACTGGCTGACTGGCTGACTGAATGGCTGACTGGCTGGATGACTGGCTGGATGACTGGCTGGCTGGCTAGCTGGCCAGGAGAAAAGCTCTTCAGCTTTCTCTAGCTAGATTGCATGAATGCCTCCCTTTGTCAAGCTGAGCAGAGAGATTCCAATCTGTTTATCTGGGATCCATGTTCTGTATAATAAACTGTCATAAATGTTGGGGGGGTGTTCAGTGCTACATTGGAAGCAGCACTGGGAAAGCAGCGCTGGGAAA
This sequence comes from Oncorhynchus nerka, assembly GCF_034236695.1. NCBI lineage: Eukaryota > Metazoa > Chordata > Actinopteri > Salmoniformes > Salmonidae > Oncorhynchus > Oncorhynchus nerka. Next base: position 12,694,435 of record NC_088417.1, read on the forward strand.
GCAGCACTGGGAAAGCAGCACTGGGAAAGGCCTCAGAGGCATTGTGGGATTTGTCAGTAGGAGCGTAATGTTCTTTCAGACAGGCACAATGCTGGGTGACTGGGCAACAGGCAGGTAGCTGATTCCCGAGAGAAGGGGATATGTTGATGGGTGAGGACTGGACCTGGACTTTCAGACCACACATGGTTGGAAAAAACACAATCTGATTATGGTAATGGGCACACGTTTACCAGGGACCTTCCTCGGTATTCTTCACTAAGTACCTAGTGGATTGGAAATAATCTCACAGTCATAAATACTGGCATTCACATTTTTCGTGGAGAGCTGCCCAACGCTTTGCTTTGTTTAGGTTTACTGTATGGTCGACATGGTTTACTGTATGGTCGACATGGTTTACTGTATGGTCGACATGGTTTACTGTATGGTCGACATGGTTTACTGTATGGTCGACATGGGCAGAAATATTGCTTTGTTTAGGTTTACTGTATGGTCGACATGGGCAGAAATATTTCAATTGGCCAATTATGAGATTACGCTTTAATGCATTGCTGTGTTTCCATGCCTACAAATACCAAATACCTCGTCATGAAAATAAAAAATATGATTTGTTTCTAATGATAGTAAGTACAGGGCCACAATTGAATATGTTGTTCATACATCTCAACCATGCACGAAGCATTTGGATTATCATGCCTGCCATAGGGTGGTATTTCTTCACTCTATGTTGGTCAATGCACGGCTAAAGCTTCGTAGATTTCAACTGTATATGGACAATCTATTTATGGATGTAATACGCATTCAAAGCATGACTGTGCAACATGTTGAACTTCAAAAAAAAAAAAATCATTAATTGAAAACACACCCTCTGAAAATACCCCAGGACTCATCTGACAACACCAGAATGACCTCCATCTGTAATGGACCTCTGAACATTAAGAATTATATTGATACCAGTATCACATTCTCTGTCCTACTCTCTGTCATACTGTATTCTATTCCCGCCTAGATCCGTATCCACTGCCCCTGCTGCCCTGTGTTGGTATTGTGGTGGCCCGGCCATGTTTGGATAGCAAATGAATAGAAGTGGTTGGCGATAAAAAAACGACGCCGTGCCCTGGCGTGATGGAGGGACCGAGTGTCAGTGGCTTTATCCTATCAAAAAGAAATCATCTCCGACAGCACTCCGGGTGCAGAAAGGCGCACCTCGTCAGGTTTCACGGCAAAGATTGCTTTCACCTGCAGCTCCCGAGGCGTCACAGAACACACAGGCCCCAGCCAACGAGAGAGACTTTCTCTCTCTACCTTTGTCTCTCTCTCCCTCTCTCCCAGTCTCGCTGTTTCTGACTACAATGGAATCATATTAGCTCCGTCCATGCATTCCCATACACAGATTACGTGGGACCACCGGACAGTGCAGAAAATCACAATTATAAATGCATGCATTTAGGAGGCCTTTGTTACTCTGTGTGTACGTGCTTTGCGTGTGTGCTTGCGTGTGTGCTTGCGTGTGTGCTTTGCGTGTGTGCTTTGCATGTGTGCTTGCGTGTGTGCTTTGCGTGTGTGCTTGCGTGTGTGCTTGCGTGTGTGCTTTGCGTGTGTGCTTGCGTGTGTGCTTGCGTGTGTGCTTTGCGTGTGTGCTTGCGTGTGTGCTTGCATGTGTGCTTTGCGTGTGTGCTTGCGTGTGTGCTTGCGTGTGTGCTTTGCGTGTGTGCTTTGCGTGTGTGCTTGCGTGTGTGCTTGCGTGTGTGCTTGCGTGTGTGCTTTGCGTGTGTGCTTGCGTGTGTGCTTGCGTGTGTGCTTTGCGTGTGTGCTTTGCGTGTGTGCTTGCGTGTGTGCTTTGCGTGTGTGCTTTGTGTGCTTGCGTGTGTGCTTGCGTGTGTGCTTGCGTGTGTGTGAAAGGGAGAGCGAGAGAGGCTGGCTGCATTTTGTTGATCTTCCAAGTGTGACATTTTTTTTCTTCAAAAAGGCAAATCTGTATTTACTGCTAGACAGATATCTCTGACTTGACAGGTATAGAGTCATTATCTGCTTGTCATGTGTGGCCCCGGGGGCCCCCGTGGAGCTCCAGACCCTAGGTTGTATCAGAGAGAGACTATTAGCTTACCTGCCATTCTCAACCAAAAGACACCAAGAGGATAAAACACGGTGTCATATTTATGAATGTGTCAGCAGGCCCCGAAACGTAGCGTGTTAAGGAATGGGACTGACAAGCTGCATTCTGGGATTTTACAGTGAAGAGAAATGATATCCTCGTCACTGCAGGTCAAACCAGAAGCCTGGTGCAGGGAAATGGTTGTGAATCACCTGGGCATTATGGGAAACTCCAATTAGACAGGAGGGAAACTTACACGTTAAGGGTGGAGGAGCTGTGTGTCTGGGGGACTGGGGTGGGCTGGCTGTGTGTGTGTGTGTCTGGGGGACTGGGCTGGCTGTGTGTGTGTGTGTCTGGGGGGACTGGGGTGGGCTGGCTGTGTGTGTGTGTGTCTGGGGGGGACTGGGGTGGGCTGGCTGTGTGTGTGTGTGTGTGTGTGTGTGGGGGGGGGGGGCTGGGGTGGGCTGGCTGTGTGTGTATGTGTGTGTGTGTGTGTGTGTGTGTGTCTGCGGGGGGGGGGACTGAGGTGGGCTGGCTGTGTGTGTGTGTGTGTGTGTGTGTGTGTGTGTGTGTGTGTGTGTGTGTGTGTGTGTGTGTGTGTGTGTCTGGGGGACTGGGGTGGGCTGGCTGTGTGTGTGTGTGTGTGTGTGTGTGTGTGTGTGTGTGTGTGTGTGTGTCTGGGGGGGACTGGGGTGGGCTGGCTGTGTGTGTGTGTGTGTGTGTGTGTGTGTGTGTGTGTGTGTGTGTGTGTGTGTGTGTGTGTGTCTGGGGGACTGGGGTGGGCTGGCTGTGTGTGTGTGTGTCTGGGGGGGACTGGGGTGGGCTGGCTGTGTGTGTGTGTGTGTGTGTGTGTGTGTGTGTGTGTGTGTGTGTGTGTGTGTGTGTGTGTGTGTGTGTGTGTGTGTGTGTGTGTGTGTGTTGTTGAGATCCTCCTGGTGTCCCCCTATAGTTTCCTCTCTGACTGTATTGTCAGTAAATGGGGATAACCAGTTAACTGGTAAGTTGCAGTTGAAGACCCCAACAGTGGCCTGCTTCATAAAGGAGTCACAACTTAACGTTTCACTCCATATTCCCACCACAGGGGAGAGGAGAGAGGGGAGAGGAGGGAGGGAGAGGGGAGAGGAGGGAGAGGAGAGGGGAGAGGGAGAGGGGAGAGGAGGGAGGGGAGAGGAGAGAGGGGAGAAGGGAGAGGAGGGAGGGGAGAGGAGAGAGGGAGAGGAGGGAGGGGAGAGGGGAGAGGAGGGAGGGAGAGGGGAGAGGGGGAGAGGAGGGAGGGGAGAGGGGAGAGGAGGGAGGGAGAGGGGAGGGGGAGAGGAGGGAGGGAGGGAGAGAGAGGAGGGAGGACGAGGGGAGAGGGGAGAGGAGGGAGGGGGAGGAGAGAGGGAGAGGAGGGAGGGGAGAGGGAGAGGAGAGAGGGAGAGGGGAGAGGGGAGAGGAGGGAGGGGAGAGGGGAGAGGAGGGAAGGGAGAGGAGAGAGGGGAGAAGGGAGAGGGGAGAGGAGGGAGGGAGAGGGGAGAGGAGGGAGAGGGGAGAGGGGAGAGGGGAGAGAGGAGAGGAGGGAGGGAGAGGGGAGAGGGGAGAGGGGAGAGGGAGAGGGGAGGGGGGAGGGAAAGGGGAGAGGGGAGAGGGGAGAGGAGGGAGGGGAGAGGGGAGAGGAGGGAGGGAGAGGGGAGAGGGGAGAGATGCATGCGTTCTGTGGAGGCATGGATGCTTGATCCTAAAAGCCATAAATATGTTATAACTGTTCGAGGTGACTCTACTTGACACTTGGAGACGAGATCTGATCTGTGGTTTAAATGTTAATAACAACGTCAGACGCTGTTCTATGACTTTGACAACTTCGGAGTAAAGTTATGACATGAAATATGAAGGACAACTTGCTGATATTTGCATATAACAAGAGAGCAACGAAAATACTTTATTGCTGTGATTTTCTCCCAAGGAATCAAGCTGGCAGTAGCTGCAAGTGAACCCACAGAATGTTTTACAGCTGGCTAGCTAGGGAGGTACGGTATCAATCTTTTTTACATCAGTATTTTGCTAGTTTGCCTCATGATGCCATCCTGAAGCCAAAAGCATTAGAGGTTGGGTATAGCTGTTTTCAAACTAGTTTAGTGTGAATAATAATGACTGATAACGACTAGTTGTATGTATATTACTTGTTATTCCAGTTGGATTAGTAGTAGCATTACTTACTAGCAACGTTAGCATTAGCATCAGTGGTCTCCATGATTGGTACTGTACATAAGCAGCCCAGGTGAGCATCACTCCCCCTCCCCTCAGCCCTCTCAACCTCCCATCCCCTCCCCCTATCAGGGTCTGCCCACTGTCTCTATCCGGGTCAACGACTAGTTGTATGTATATTACTTGTTATTCCAGTTGGATTAGTAGTAGCATTACTTACTAGCAACGTTAGCATTAGCATCAGTGGTCTCCATGATTGGTACTGTACATAAGCAGCCCAGGTGAGCATCACTCCCCCTCCCCTCAGCCCTCTCAACCTCCCATCCCCTCCCCCTATCAGGGTCTGCCCACTGTCTCTTCCCCTGTCAACCCTCAGCTCCAGACCAACTTCCCCTGTCAACCCTCAGCTCCAGACCAACTGTCCCTGTCAACACTCAGCTCCAGACCAACTTCTCCTGTCAACCCTCAGCTCCAGACCAACTGCCACTGTCAACCCTCAGCTCCAGACCAACTTCCCCTGTCAACCCTCAGCTCCAGATCAACTTCCCCTGTCAACCCTCAGCTCCAGACCAACTGTCCCTGTCAACACTCAGCTCCAGACCACTGGCCCTGTCAACACTCAGCTCCAAACCAACTGTCCCTGTCAACACTCAGCTCCAGACCACTGGCCCTGTCAACCCTCAGCTCCAGACCAACCCTCCCTGTCAACCCTCAGCTCCAGACCAACTGTCCCTGTCAACACTCAGCTCCAGACCACTGGCCCTGTCAACCCTCAGCTCCAGACCAACTGTCCCTGTCAACACTCAGCTCCAGACCACTGTCCCTGTCAACCCTCAGCTCCAGACCAACCCTCCCTGTCAACACTCAGCTCCAGACCAACTGTCCCTGTCAACACTCAGCTCCAGACCACTGGCCCTGTCAACCCTCAGCTCCAGACCAACCCTCCCTGTCAACACTCAGCTCCAGACCACTGGCCCTGTCAACCCTCAGCTCCAGACCAACTGTCCCTGTCAACCCTCAGCTCCAGACCAACTGTCCCTGTCAACACTCAGCTCCAGACCAACTGTCCCTGTCAACACTCAGCTCCAGACCACTGGCCCTGTCAACCCTCAGCTCCAGACCAACTGTCCCTGTCAACCCTCAGCTCCAGACCAACCTCCCCTGTCAACACTCAGCTCCAGACCAACAGTCTGGCTGAACTGGCTGAAACCAGCGCCGGTGCCCTCCTCTCTTCCTCAGTGTCCTGTCTGTACTCACAATAGGGGTCGTGGGAGATGGACAGGTGTCCTGCTCCATGGCCTCTCCAGGCATCACACAGAACTGCAGGCAGCTGGTCAGGCACCCCACCCCGGGTCCCCCATGCTCAGCTGCAGCCAGACAAGACCAGCCATCTAAGGGAGAGGGAGAGGGAGAGAGGGGGAGAGAAGGAGGGGGGGGGAGAAGATGGCGATAGTGAAGAAGGGAGGGCTGAGGGAAGGAGGAGAGAAAGAGAGATTATATGTGGAGGCTAAGGGCTATCAGAGGGACAGGGACAGTTGGTCTGGAGCTGAGTGTTGACAGGGACAGTTGGTCTGGAGCTGAGGGTTGACAGGGACAGTTGGTCTGGAGCTGAGGGTTGACAGGACCAGTGGTCTGGAGCTGAGGGTTGACAGGGACAGTTGGTCTGGAGCTGAGTGTTGACAGGGACAGTTGGTCTGGAGCTGAGTGTTGGCAGGGACAGTTGGTCTGGAGCTGAGGGTTGACAGGGACAGTTGGTCTGGAGCTGAGGGTTGACAGGGCCAGTGGTCTGGAGCTGAGTGTTGACAGGGAGGGTTGGTCTGGAGCTGAGGGTTGACAGGGCCAGTGGTCTGGAGCTGAGTGTTGACAGGGACAGTTGGTCTGGAGCTGAGTGTTGACAGGGAGGGTTGGTCTGGAGCTGAGGGTTGACAGGGACAGTGGTCTGGAGCTGAGTGTTGACAGGGACAGTTGGTCTGGAGCTGAGGGTTGACAGGGCCAGTGGTCTGGAGCTGAGTGTTGACAGGGTCAGTTGGTCTGGAGCTGAGGGTTGACAGGGAGGGTTGGTCTGGAGCTGAGGGTTGACAGGGACAGTTGGTCTGGAGCTGAGTGTTGACAGGAACAGTTGGTCTGGAGCTGAGGGTTGACAGGGAGGGTTGGTCTGGAGCTGAGGGTTGACAGGGCCAGTGGTCTGGAGCTGAGTGTTGACAGGGACAGTTGGTCTGGAGCTGAGGGTTGACAGGGCCAGTGGTCTGGAGCTGAGTGTTGACAGGGACAGTTGGTTTGGAGCTGAGTGTTGACAGGGCCAGTGGTCTGGAGCTGAGTGTTGACAGGGACAGTTGGTCTGGAGCTGAGGGTTGACAGGGGAAGTTGGTCTGGAGCTGAGGGTTGACAGGGGAAGTTGGTCTGGAGCTGAGGGTTGACAGGGGCAGTTGGTCTGGAGCTGAGGGTTGACAGGGGGAGTTGGTCTGGAGCTGAGTGTTGACAGGGACAGTTGGTCTGGAGCTGAGGGTTGACAGGGGAAGTTGGTCTGGAGCTGAGGGTTGACAGGGGCAGTTGGTCTGGAGCTGAGTGTTGACAGGGACAGTGGTCTGGAGCTGAGTGTTGACAGGGACAGTTGGTCTGGAGCTGAGTGTAGACAGGGGCAGTTGGTCTGGAGCTGAGTGTTGACAGGGACAGTGGTCTGGAGCTGAGGGTTGACAGGGACAGTTGGTCTGGAGCTGAGTGTTGACAGGGACAGTGGTCTGGAGCTGAGGGTTGACAGGGACAGTTGGTCTGGAGCTGAGTGTTGACAGGGACAGTGGTCTGGAGCTGAGGGTTGACAGGGACAGTTGGTCTGGAGCTGAGGGTTGACAGGGGCAGTGGTCTGGAGCTGAGGGTTGACAGGGACAGTTGGTCTGGAGCTGAGGGTTGACAGGGACAGTTGGTCTGGAGCTGAGTGTTGACAGGGCCAATTGGTCTGGAGCTGAGGGTTGACAGGGACAGTTGGTCTGGAGCTGAGTGTTGGCAGGGACAGTTGGTCTGGAGCTGAGGGTTGACAGGGACAGTTGGTCTGGAGCTGAGGGTTGACAGGGCCAGTGGTCTGGAGCTGAGTGTTGACAGGGAGGGTTGGTCTGGAGCTGAGGGTTGACAGGGCCAGTGGTCTGGAGCTGAGTGTTGACAGGGACAGTTGGTCTGGAGCTGAGTGTTGACAGGGAGGGTTGGTCTGGAGCTGAGGGTTGACAGGGACAGTGGTCTGGAGCTGAGTGTTGACAGGGAGAGTTGGTCTGGAGCTGAGGGTTGACAGGGCCAGTGGTCTGGAGCTGAGTGTTGACAGGGACAGTTGGTCTGGAGCTGAGGGTTGACAGGGAGGGTTGGTCTGGAGCTGAGGTTTGACAGGGACAGTTGGTCTGGAGCTGAGTGTTGACAGGAACAGTTGGTCTGGAGCTGAGGGTTGACAGGGAGGGTTGGTCTGGAGCTGAGGGTTGACAGGGACAGTGGTCTGGAGCTGAGTGTTGACAGGGACAGTTGGTCTGGAGCTGAGGGTTGACAGGGCCAGTGGTCTGGAGCTGAGTGTTGACAGGGACAGTTGGTCTGGAGCTGAGTGTAGACAGGGGCAGTTGGTCTGGAGCTGAGTGTTGACAGGGACAGTTGGTCTGGAGCTGAGGGTTGACAGGGAAAGTTGGTCTGGAGCTGAGGGTTGACAGGGGCAGTTGGTCTGGAGCTGAGTGTTGACAGGGACAGTGGTCTGGAGCTGAGGTTGACAGGGACAGTTGGTCTGGAGCTGAGTGTTGACAGGGACAGTGGTCTGGAGCTGAGGGTTGACAGGGACAGTTGGTCTGGAGCTGAGTGTTGACAGGGACAGTGGTCTGGAGCTGACGGTTGACAGGGACAGTTGGTCTGGAGCTGAGTGTTGACAGGGACAGTTGGTCTGGAGCTGAGGGTTGACAGGGACAGTTGGTCTGGAGCTGAGGGTTGACAGGGACAGTGGTCTGGAGCTGAGGGTTGACAGGGAGAGTTGGTCTGGAGCTGAGGGTTGACAGGGACAGTTGGTCTGGAGCTGAGTGTTGACAGGGAGAGTTGGTCTGGAGCTGAGGGTTGACAGGGACAGTTGGTCTGGAGCTGAGGGTTGACAGGGACAGTTGGTCTGGAGCTGAGTGTTGACAGGGACAGTTGGTCTGGAGCTGAGGGTTGACAGGGAGGGTTGGTCTGGAGCTGAGGGTTGACAGGGCCAGTGGTCTGGAGCTGAGTGTTGACAGGGCCAGTTGGTCTGGAGCTGAGTGTTGACAGGGACAGTTGGTCTGGAGCTGAGGGTTGACAGGGACAGTTGGTCTGGAGCTGAGGGTTGACAGGGCCAGTGGTCTGGAGCTGAGTGTTGACAGGGAGGGTTGGTCTGGAGCTGAGGGTTGACAGGGCCAGTGGTCTGGAGCTGAGTGTTGACAGGGACAGTTGGTCTGGAGCTGAGTGTTGACAGGGAGGGTTGGTCTGGAGCTGAGGGTTGACAGGGACAGTGGTCTGGAGCTGAGTGTTGACAGGGACAGTTGGTCTGGAGCTGAGGGTTGACAGGGCCAGTGGTCTGGAGCTGAGTGTTGACAGGGACAGTTGGTCTGGAGCTGAGGGTTGACAGGGAGGGTTGGTCTGGAGCTGAGGTTTGACAGGGACAGTTGGTCTGGAGCTGAGTGTTGACAGGAACAGTTGGTCTGGAGCTGAGGGTTGACAGGGAGGGTTGGTCTGGAGCTGAGGGTTGACAGGGACAGTGGTCTGGAGCTGAGTGTTGACAGGGACAGTTGGTCTGGAGCTGAGGGTTGACAGGGCCAGTGGTCTGGAGCTGAGTGTTGACAGGGACAGTTGGTCTGGAGCTGAGTGTAGACAGGGGCAGTTGGTCTGGAGCTGAGTGTTGACAGGGACAGTTGGTCTGGAGCTGAGGGTTGACAGGGAAAGTTGGTCTGGAGCTGAGGGTTGACAGGGGCAGTTGGTCTGGAGCTGAGTGTTGACAGGGACAGTGGTCTGGAGCTGAGGGTTGACAGGGACAGTTGGTCTGGAGCTGAGTGTTGACAGGGACAGTGGTCTGGAGCTGAGGGTTGACAGGGACAGTTGGTCTGGAGCTGAGTGTTGACAGGGACAGTGGTCTGGAGCTGACGGTTGACAGGGACAGTTGGTCTGGAGCTGAGTGTTGACAGGGACAGTTGGTCTGGAGCTGAGGGTTGACAGGGACAGTTGGTCTGGAGCTGAGGGTTGACAGGGACAGTGGTCTGGAGCTGAGGGTTGACAGGGAGAGTTGGTCTGGAGCTGAGGGTTGACAGGGACAGTTGGTCTGGAGCTGAGTGTTGACAGGGAGAGTTGGTCTGGAGCTGAGGGTTGACAGGGACAGTTGGTCTGGAGCTGAGGGTTGACAGGGACAGTTGGTCTGGAGCTGAGTGTTGACAGGGACAGTTGGTCTGGAGCTGAGGGTTGACAGGGAGGGTTGGTCTGGAGCTGAGGGTTGACAGGGCCAGTGGTCTGGAGCTGAGTGTTGACAGGGACAGTTGGTCTGGAGCTGAGTGTTGACAGGGACAGTTGGTCTGGAGCTGAGGGTTGACAGGGAGGGTTGGTCTGGAGCTGAGGGTTGACAGGGCCAGTGGTCTGGAGCTGAGTGTTGACAGGGGCAGTTGGTCTGGAGCTGAGGGTTGACAGGGTCGGTCTGGAGCTGAGGGTTGACAGGGACAGTTGGTCTGGAGCTGAGGGTTGACAGGGACAGTTGGTCTGGAGCTGAGGGTTGACAGGGACAGTTGGTCTGGAGCTGAGGGTTGACAGGGACAGTTGGTCTGGAGCTGAGGGTTGACAGGGACAGTGGTCTGGAGCTGAGGGTTGACAGGGACAGTGGTCTGGAGCTGAGGGTTGACAGGGACAGTTGGTCTGGAGCTGAGGGTTGACAGGGACAGTGATGTGGGCAGTGACAACCAGGCTGATGTTGATACAGCCTCCCTCCTGCTCACATGTCTGTAGGCTGCTGCTCTCAGCTAATTATTGAAATCTCAGTATTTCACCATGGTGAACTTGATCATGTTGGTTACTATCAGGAACAGTCCAACTAAATCCTGATTAAACTGAGCTAAAGTTGGGCTTTTGTTTGAATCAAACTGGTTTAAGGTCACCATTTGAACTATCTTCATTTCTTAGTATTAGTAGATATGATTATGAACGGGATATTTGCCGCGCTTCGTTGCTGAACATAAACATCTCCCTGGCGGAGGGGGTTTGCCTCCTGGTATAGGGGATTAGCATACACTTCAATGACTAACTGTGGAAGCACTGATCATCAAGGTTGGACCTCCAGGGCTGTAATTCAAAAAAACAAATGTCATTATTAAAATCATGTCTGTCTGTCTGTCTTCCCATCTGCCCTTCTGTCTGTCTCTCTGTGTCTCTGTCTCGTTGTTGTTCAGTATATAGAGGGTATGGTTAGGCTCTACCTTATGTTGTCAGATCTGAATATATGAGTGCTGTGCATTTATAATGGGCTACAACACTGTCATTTATTATGGTTCAAATGTATCCACGGTATCAATCACAGCCCATATGCATGAAGTCCGTCAGCATGTTGGAAACTTTGTATCAGTGCCTGGTCCCAGTAGACCTGAGCAGTAGTAGCAGTGCAGCTACCATGCAGAGAGCAGGGAGACAAGCCTGCCACTCTGACAACATGTCGTGTTGTAGAAGCACAGCTCATGTAACAGATGCAGATTTTCCCAGGCAGGTGCAGCACACCGCGTTCGTCAACGGAGACAGCCGCTCAACTGCGCCAGAACGGAATAAATCATGGAGAAACTCGCTTGTCATTTCACCGCCGTCCCAACGGTGGCTCGCCGGCGCCTGATCGACTTGATGCCCTTATTTTAAAATGAGGGGGAAGAGAAAGGCTGCTTCAGCTGAGAAATGGTTAGAGCAGAGCAGGTTGTTCAGGAAATGGTTAGAGTAGATCAGGCTGTTCAGGGTGGCCGTCTAATTTTGAACCAAAGCCTTGGTGGGTTCCTGCTGTAAGAATCTGGACAAGGCACACTTATGCTAGGAGAATTTAAAATGGGTTGCAGGCTGCTCTTTCTCTGCTAGAGGACGGCTAGATGGGGAATAAGGAGACTGGATTGGCTAACTAAAAGGGTGTGCTTGCCTGAGTGTGATTATGTGAGTGTTCAGGGGCCGGCTGGCACCTGTTAACGCTGCCAAGTAATGTAACGTAAAGTAAAGTAATGTAATGTAAAGTCATGTAATGTAATGTAAAGTCATGTAATGTAATGTAAAGTCATGTAATGTAAAGTAATGTAATGTAAAGTAAAGTAATGTAAAGTAATGTAATGTAATGTAAAGTAATGTAATATAAAGTAATGTAATGTAATGTAAAGTAATGTAATGTAATGTAAAGTAAAGTAATGTAATGTAAAGTAATGTAATGTAATGTAAAGTCATGTAATATAAAGTCATGTAATGTAATGTAATGTAAAGTAATGTAATGTAATGTAATGTGAAGTAATGTAAAGTAATGTAATGTAAAGTCGTGTAATATAAAGTAATGTAATGTAATGTAAAGTAATGTAATGTGAAGTAATGTAAAGTAATGTGATGGAATGTAATGTAATGTAATGTAAAGTAATGTAATGTAAAGTAATGTAACGTAAAGTAATGTAAAGTTAAGCTATGTGATGTAAAGTTATGTAATGTAATGTAATGTAAAGTAATGTAATGTAAAGTAATGTTATGTAATGTAATGTAATGTAAAGTAAAGTAAAGTTATGTAATGTAATGTAATTTAAAGTCATGTAATGTAATGTAATGTAAAGTAATGTTATGTAATGTAATGTAACGTAATGTAATGTAATGTAATGTAATGTAATGTAAAGTAAAGTAATGTTATGTAATGTAATGTAACGTAATGTTATGTAATGTAATGTAACGTAATGTAATGTAATGTAACGTAATGTTATGTAATGAAATGTAACGTAATGTAATGTGCTCCCGTTGAAATTTTTATGACCTGCAACTGCAAAAAAAAGCAACGCAATCATACTGTAATTACTGTGCTTAATTAACACCTTGTCCTTTTCTGAAGCTAACAGATTCACAATGTGTTTGCCTCGTTCACGTCTCATTAGCATTTAGCCTTTGATTGAATAATGTGTCTGTAGTTTGTTTTGTTGTTGAGGGCTGTATTTATCAGAGGGAAACCGTTTTTCTGACAGCGATGACTGTCATTCAACACATCACAAAAACATGTATTACTGTGGAGTCTTTAATAAAGGTGGCAGAGATGTATTACTTTAGACATTACAATACACTATTGTACCAGATCTGAATCAAGTCTACCGTGTTGTAGGTAATAATGTGTCCACAACAAATCATTTCCAATCCCTCTGTACCCTTCTAAAAATAACATCACTTGTAGAAATAAGAACATTTGTTACTGTACACTGTATGCATAAAATAACTGGGGATTTTGAATAATTCTGTTTTGACTGGCATATGTGACAATTGATCAATGACCCAGGAAAACAATTGATTCTAGTATTTTAACACCCTGGTGGCTTTGTCATAAAAATGCATGCTTAGCAGACACACACACACACACACACAACACACACACACAGACACACACACACACACACATCCATACACACATTTTCTCTCTCTCTAGCACACACACACTCACAGGGAGGGGAGGGTGCACCACAGCTTTGGTTAAAGTGATGGGCAAGTGGAAGAGGTCACTGATGACTATCGATCGATGAGGCTGGGCGGCCAGCCAGCCTGGCAGATCGGTTTGTCACTCAGTGGAAGGGGATAGATTTGTGTGTCACTGTCTGTCTCACTGCTGTACAGCCTCCTGGGATGGGTAGGGGGGCATAGGCTGTACCCTCACGGGGTTGTTCATTACAACCTGTCCAGGAAACCGATAAGGAAACTCAGACTGAGAAATATTAACGTTCCTTTTGGACAGCTAATTATAGCCTGTGTCTGAGTTTTCCCTCTCTGTTAAAGATATAAAAGTTGGATTTGAACGTGTCAAGTGAACAGTGCGGTGAACCCTTAATCAATACTCCATCTTCATCTATCAGAAGGTGATATTTGATATTTACCTCAGCTGGGTTTGGACAAATGTATGTGACGGGTATTTTGTTTTGTGTTGTACTTGATGATAAGTTATGCTAACTCAAAGCTAGCCTGCTTCTGTCTCTCTATTGGATAATAGATGCAAAGCATTGCTTCCGTTCTTACATTTTTGTAATTTAGCAGATGCTCTTATCCAGAGCGACTTACAGTAGTGACTGTGTAATTATTGTTTTGTTTTTCATACTGGTCCCCCGTGGGAATCAAACCCACAACGCTGGCGTTGCACGTGCCACGCTCCACCAACTGAGCCACACGGGACTTACCAAAGCAGCATCCTAAGCTTCCGGGCGTGCATACTTCAATACAGAGACACATGGTGACAGCGTAGATAGTCACAAGAAGTTACGGAGACCTACAACATCACTACGCCACGCTGCATTCATCCAGACCCCATAACTCTCTCATGACTTTCTCTGTTAGCAAGCCTTGTTAGCTCACCCTTTATATTTACAGTTGGCCACTCTTCAGTCAATAGCGACTGGCGACCACGTCTTTGGTGGTATTCAAGGGGATTTTGGGATAATTTAATGTGCCAGGGCGCCTGGGATATAATTTGATTTGGTCTGATACAGTTTTAAACAGAGTGATGACACCACTTCCTTTCCAAAACACATACTTGGGGCCCTGTGTCATCGTCACATTTCAGCCTCCGAAACAGATGACTTATTGTGGATGGAGAATGGTTGTGAATGGAGAGAGGCGATATACAGTGAGTGGGTCAATGAGGATTTTGGGCTAACGTACTCGGAGAGATTATATTGAGTGTTTAGCTGTCAAGAGACTCCTGGTTTGCTTTGAAACATGACTCTTTTGAATGGTCCTTCAGTGCATCTAATTTGTCATCATTACCTAAAAGAATGAATATGTGTTGGCTTAAAGTCTCCTCTACGAACTAGGACTCGGGTTACAAGAAACACACACATCTATGTAACCTCAGTCCATTAGACCTCCAATACATAACCAAAGAGGGAGATGGAGTTACGCAGTTTCATAACTGGCAGTGATAGAGAGAGAGAGAGAGAGAGAGAGAGAGAGAGAGAGAGAGAGAGAGAGAGAGAGAGAGAGAGAGAGAGACCAAGCGCACTTGTTTACTACATGAGGTCGACAGTCATTGGATCTGATTCCAATATGCAAGAACCAGTCTGTGGCACGAAGCCCCCTGAGGGAGAAGCATCTTTTTGGGGTGAAGCGTTTCCAGACACAGTAGGAAGCTGTGTGAACGTGTCTCCTGGAGCCCATTCTCAAGACAGGGGGGAAGCATCCTCTTTGATTAGATTCAATGCTTGGCTGTGATAAGAGAGGAATGAAATCACATCTCTGAGTTTTTTACATGTCTGTATTTTTCTCACATCTGTGTTATTTACATTGTGTTTTTTACATTGTTTTTCACATTGTAATTTTTACATCTGTGTTTTTCACATTGTGTTTTTTACACGTCTGTGTTTTTTACATTGTGTCTTTTACATTGTGTTTTTCACATTGTGTTTTTTACACGTCTGTGTTTTTTACATTGTGTCTTTTACATTGTGTTTTTCACATTGTGTTTTTTACATTGTGTTTTTCACATTGTAATTTTTACATCTGTGTTTTTTACATTGTGTTTTTTACATTGTGTTTTTCACATTGTCTTTTACATTGTGTTTTTCACATTGTGTTTTTTACATTGTGTCTTACATTGTGTTTTTCACATTGTGTCTTTTACATTGTGTCTTTTACATTGTGTCTTTTACATTGTGTCTTTTACATTGTGTTTTTTACATTGTGTTTTTTACATTGTGTCTTTTACATGTCTGTGTTTTTCACATTGTGTTTTTTACATTTCTGTGTTTTTATACATCATTATTGAATCCCCCCAGCTGGTCATGATTTCACCAGGGACTCATTTTGTATTTTAATTTGGAGCAAATTGGAACTAGAAATTCTTCTTCTTCTTTATCTCGTTCTCACAAGAGACACGCCTGTCCGTTACTGAGTTTCCTACGTTCTGTGTGTACTAACATCCCAGACTAACTCGGCCTTAGGAACTCATGTCTGTTCAAATACAGATGCTTCAATGCTTAAAAAGGAATGGATTCACATCATACATGTTCCATTCCTGAATACATTGATGTGTGTATGCAATGTGTAGCTAATAGATAGACATTTACCATCTACAGGTACTCTAACTCAAAGCCTGGGTTTGGATACGTACAATGCCTTCAGAAAGTATTCACACCTTTTTCCACATGTTGTTGTGTTACAGCCTAAATTTAAAATGGATTCAATTTAAATGTGTTGGTCACTGGCCTATACACAATACCCTATATAATGTCAAAGTGAAATTGGGTTTTTAGATATTTTTTTTAAAACAAATTAATTACAAATGAAAAGCTGAATGTCTTGAGTCAATAAGTATTCAACCCCTTTGTTATGGCAAGCCCAAATACATAAGTGGCATGGACTCAGTCTGTGTGCCATAATAATGTTTAACATGATTTTTTGAATGACTACCTCATCTCTGTACCACATAAATACAATTATATGAAAGGTCCCTCAGTCAAGCAATGCATTTCAAACACAGATTCAGCCACAAAGACCAGGGAGGTTTTCCGATGCCATGCAAAGAAGTGCACATACTGGTTGATGAGTTCAAATGTTTAAAAAGCAGCCACTGAATATCCCTTTGAGCATGGTGAAGTTATTAATATCAATGCACCCAGTCACTACAAAGATACAGGTGTCCTTCCTAACTCAGTTGCCAGAGAGGAAGGAAACCGATCAGGGATTTCACCATGAGGCCAGTGGTGACTTTAAAACAGTTATAGAGTTTAATGGCTGTGACAGGAGAAAACTGAGGATGGGAGCAACAATGTTGTAGTTTGTGCAGAATACTAACCTAATTGACAGTCAAAGAAGGAATTCTATACAGGGTAACATTTTTCCAAACATGCCTCCGATTAGCAAACAAGGCACTAATGTAATACTGCAAAAAATATGTCAAAGCAATTCACTTTTTGTTATGGGTACGCTTGTAATTGTCATGGACTGGGGAGTTTTACAGGGTTGAAAAAAGAAAAGGCTTGGTAATCACAGGCAAAATCCTAGTGGAAAACGTGGTTCAATCTGCTTTCCACCAGACACTAGGAGATTACTTCAACTTTCATCAGGACAATAACCTAAAACTCAAGGCTAAATCTACTCTGGATTTGCTTACCAAGAAGACAGTGATTGTTCCTGAGTGGCTGAGTTACAGTTTTGACTTAAATCTGCTTGAAAGTGCCTGTCAAGCAGTGATCAACATCAATATGACAAGAATGTTTTTAAGAATAATGTGCAAATATTTTACATTCCATGTGTGCAAAGCTCTTAGAAACAGGCTGCAATACAACAAAATCGGGAGTAAGTCAAGTGGTATGAATACTTTGTGAAGGTACTATTTCCCTAGACAAAAGTGTATTATAGTCTCTTTAGATTAGCATTTTAATGATACAGTTGAAGTCTGAAGTTTACATAGACCTTAGCCAACTACATTTAAACTCAGTTTTCACTATTCCTGACATTTAATCATAGTAAAAAAAAATCCCAGTTTTAGGTGAGTTAGGATCACCACTTTATTTTAAGAATGGGAAATGTCAGAATAATAGTAGAGAGAATTATTTATTTCTTTCATCACATTCCCAGTGGGTCAGAAGTTTGGTAGCATTGCCTTTAAATTGTTTATCTTGGGTCAAATGTTTTGGGTAGCCTTCCACAAGCTTCTTACAATAAGTTGGGTGAATTTTGGCCCATTCCTCCTGACAGAGCTGGTGCAACTGAGTCAGGTTTGTAGGCCTCCTTCCTCACACACGCTTCCTGGCACATGCTTTTTCAGTTCTGCCCACACATTTTCTGTAGGATTCAGGTCAGGGCTTTGTGATGGCCACTCCAATACCTTGACTTTGTTGTCCTTAAGCCATTTTGCCACAACTTTGGAAGTATGCTTGGGGTCATTGTCCATTTGGAAGACCCATTTGCGACCAAGCTTTAACTTCCTGAATGATGTCTTGAGATGTTGCTTCAATATTTCCACATAATTCTCCCGCCTCATGATGCCATCTATTTTGTGAAGTGCACCAGTTCCTCCTGCAACAAAGCACCCACACAACATGACGCTGCCACCCCCGTGCATCAAGGTTGGGATGGTATTCTTCGGCTTGCAAGCCTCCCCTTATTTCTCCAAGCATAACGATGGTCATTATGGCCAAACAGTTCTAATTTTGTTTCATCAGACCAGATTACATTTCTCCAAAAAGTAAGATCTTTGTCCCCATGTGCAAATGCAAACCGTAGTCTGGCTACAGTATGGCGGTTTTGAAGCAGTGGTTTCTTCCTTGCTGAGCGGTCTTTCAGGTTGTGTCGATATAGGACTTGTTTTACTGTGGATATAGATACTGTTGTACCTGTTTCCTCAAGGATATTCCCAAGGTCCTTTGTTGTTGTTCTGGGATTGATTTGCACTTTTCGCACCAAAGTATGTTGAACGCGTCTCCTCCCTGAGCGGTATGATGGCTGCGTGTTCCTATGGTGTTTATACTTGCGTACTATTGTTTGTACAGATGAAAGTGATACCTTCAGGCGTTTGGAAATTGCTCCCAAGGATGAACCAAACTTGTGGAGGTCTACAATTTTATTTCTGAGGTCTTGGCTGATTTCTTTTGATTTTCCCATGATGTCAAGCAAAGAGGCACTGAGTGTGAAGGTAGGCCTTGAAATCCACATCCACAGGTACACCTCCAATTGACTGAAATTAGGTCAATTAGCCTATCAGAAGCTTCTAAAGCCATGACATCATCTTCTGGAATTTACCAAGTTGTTTGTATCGCAGTCAACTTAGTGAATGTAAACTTCTGTCCCACAGGAATTGTGATACAGTGAATTATAAGTTAAATAATCTGTCTGTAAACAGTTGTTGGAAAAATTACTTGTGTCATGCACAAAGTAGATGTCCTAACCGACTTGCCAAAACTATAGTTTGTTTACAAGAAATTTGTGGAGTGGTTGAAAAAAAGAGTTTTAATGATTCCAACCTATGTAAATACTCCAACCTATATAAACTTCTGACTTCAACTGTATAAATTGAATCTAAGAGATTTTTATGTTCCTCATGCACTTCCACTTGTAATTTATCCTCTATTTCTGATGCACGGTCTCTTAGGTGTCATATTATTATTAGTTAATAAAGTCAAATCATCACAGTTTTCCTTTACTTTTTACTTTTCCTACCACTTTCCAGGCAACTAATGTTGCATCAGCGATAATCAAAGCTTCATGAATTTAGATTTTTTTTTAAATACATTTTGCCCAGAGACAAATTTATCCTGTGAGGGGATAGAAACGCTGTCAGAGGAGGAACTTTGTATGCACACACACCTCATTAAAAATGCTCAAAATTGACACATACACACACACACACACACACACACACCGATATCCACAAGTCCTCCCTTGACATATTTGTCTATCACAAAACTAAGTTATCAATCACTTCTCTTTCTGTCAATGCAAAACTTACACTGGGAGAATAAAACATGATGAACACCTTCCTAACATTGAGTTCCACCCTTTTTTGCCCTCAGAACATCCTCAATTTGTCATGGACTCTACAAGGTGTCGAAAACGTTCCATAGGGATGCCGGCCCATGTTCACCATCCTTTCCATTCTTGATACACACAATAAACTGTTGAGTGAGAAAAACCCTGCAGCATTGCAGTTCTTGACACACTCAAACCGGTGCACCAGGCATCTACTAAATATGTTGTCATGCCCATTCACCCTCTGAATGGCACACATACCCAATCCATGTCTCAGTTGTCTCAAGGCTTCTTTAACCCCGTCTCCTCCCCCTTCATCTACTCTGATTGAAGTGGATTTAACAAGAGATCATAAGGGATCATAGCTTTCACCTGGATTTACCTGTTCAGTCTATGTCATGGAAAGAGCAGGTGTTCCTAATGTCTGTACACTCAGTGAATATAACCTACAGTGTAGTTCACAATCTATTACCCTCCAGTGATTGGTTTAAATGGCTCCCTTAGCTCCTCCCCTCTCAATCATCTCTGTTCAGTGTGAGAAAAAAATGGAGGCGAGTAAGAATGGGTCAGGCTTAGATGCACATCACTCGTTTTCTCTCTCTCTCTCTTGGAGGCTGGATAATTAGGGGTCCATAATCTTTTGCTGAGGGAGCACCTTGTCCTCTCCCCTGTTTATAACATCATCAAAGTTGTGCCTCTGGGGGCCCCAAGCTTCGTTAATAATTTAGGTCTGCGTTGCCTGGTTTTAACAGGAAGCCCTTACTTATTGAGTTTGTAAACCATGTGGTGATTTACGAGAACACCTTGCGTGCATCATGCTCATTAAATAAAACTCTGAGGTAAACAGGACTGTCTTCTTTATTATTTATTTTCTCCTTCTGTCTCTCTCTCTCTGTCTTACTCCTTCTGTCTCTCTCTCGCTCTCTCTCTCTGTCTCTCTCTCTCTCTCTCTCTCTCTCTCTATCTGTCTTACTCCTTCTCTCGCTCTTTCACTCTCTCTGTCTCTCTCTCCCCTTCTCTCTCTATCGGTCTTACTCCTCTCTCTCTCACTCTCTTTACAGTGCGACTGAGCTGAGTGAGTTTGGAGTTGGGGAGAGTTATTGTGTGAGGTGACGGCACAGAGAGCTAGACCTGTCTGTCTGCCTGTCTACCTGTTTGCCTGCCTGTTGGTCTTTTGGTCTGCCTGTCTGCCTGCCTGTATGTTGGTCTGTCTGCCTGCCTGTCTGTCTGTCTGTCGGTCTGTCTGTCTGTCTGTCTGTCTGTCTGTCTGTCTGTCTGTCTGTCTGTCTGTCTGTCTGTCTGTCTGTCTGTCTGTCTGTCTGTCTGTCTGTCTGTCTGTCTGTCTGTCGGTCTGTCTGTCTGTCTGTCTGTCTGTCTGCCTGTCTGCCTGTTGCTAGCTGCTTCCAGATGGGCAGAGGGTAAGTGCTTCATGCTCAGATGGAAGTCAAAGCACCGCTGCCTTCAACACGCCACTTTACGGCCCAATTTAGCTATTGGAATTGATTGTAATATGTCTTGGCTGCTTGGCTGGTCATGGTGGGGAGAAGCAGGGAGCTGGAGGAATTGAATAATTTGTACACCTAGAGAATTTTTTGGCTTAGAGGAAGTTGAACACTGTGTGTGGGATTGGTGTGTGTGGAGAAGGGCGGGAGGGTAGTGTAGTGTGGTGGAGAAGGGTGGGGGGGTAGTGCAGTGTGGTGGAAAAGGGCAGGGTGGTAGTGTAGTGGGCAAGGGCATAGGTAGTGTAGTGTGGTGGGGAAGGGAAGGGGGGGTAGAGTGTGTGTTTGCGTGTGTTGAGTCACGTCTGCGTGTGTGTGTGTGTGTGTGTGTGTGTGTGTGTGTGTGTGTGTGTGTGTGTGTGTGTGTGTGTGTGTGTGTGTGTGTGTGTGTGTGTGTGTGTGTGTGTGTGTGTGTGAAAGAAACAAAGTATTTGAAACTTTGTGTGGATGGGTGGACTGCCGCATAGTCATTAATTCAAATCAAATTTTATTGGTCACATACACATGAACTCAGGAAAAAAATAAACGTCCTCTGTCAACTGCATTTATTTTTAGCAAACTTAATAACATGTGTAAATATTTGTATGAACATAACAAGATTCAACAACTGAGACATAAACTGAACAAGTTCCACAGACATGTGACGAACAGAAATGGAATAATGTGTCCCTGAACAATGGGGGGGTCAAAATCAAAGTAACAGTCAGTATCTGGTGTGGCCACCAGCTGCATTAAGTACTGCAGTGCATCTCCTCCTCATGGAATGCACCAGATTTGCCAGTTCTTGCTGTGAGATGTTACCCCACCCTTCCACCAAGGCACCTGTAAGTTCCCGGACATTTCTGGGAGGAATGGCCCCAGCCCTCACCCTCCAATCCAACAGGCCCCAGGCGTGCTCAATGGGATTGAGATCCGGGCTCTTCGCTGACCATGGCAGAACACTGACATTCCTGTCTTGCAGGAAATCATGCACAAAACAAGCAGTATGGCTAGTGGCATTGTCATGCCGGAGGGTCATGTCAGGATGAGCCTACAGGAAGGGTACCACATGAAGGAGGAGGATGTCTTCCCTGTAACGCACAGCGTTGAGATTGCCTGCAATGAATACAAGCTCAGTCCGATGATTCTTTGACACACCGCCCCAGACCATAACGGACCTTCCACATCGAAATCGATCCCGCTCCAGAGTACATGCCTCGGTGTAACGCTCATTCCTTCGACGATAAATGCAAATCCGACCATCACCCCTGGTGAGACAAAAACTTAACTCATCAGTGAAGAGCACTTTCTGCCAGTCTTGCATCGTCCAGCAGCGGTGGGTTTGTGCCCATAGGTGACGTTGTTGCCGGTGATGTCTGGTCAGGCCAACAAGCCCTCAGTCCAGCCTCTCTCAGCCTATTGCAGACAGTCTGAGCACTGATGGAGGGATAGTGTGTTCCTGGTGTAACTTGGGCAGTTGTTGTTGCCATCCTGTACCTGTCCTGCAGGTATGTTGTTCAGATGTACTGATCCTGTGCAGGTGTTGTTACACGTGATCTGCCACTGCGAGGACGATCAGCTGTCCGTCCTGTCTCCCTGTAGCGCTGTTTTAGGCGCCTCAGAGTACGGACATTGCAATTTATTGCCCTGGCCACATCTGCAGTCCTCATGCCTCCTTGCAACATGCCTTAGACACATTCACCCAGATGAGCAGGGACCCTGGGCATCTTTTTTTTGTGTGTTTTTCAGAGTCAGTAGAAAGGCATCTTTAGTGTCATACATAACTGTGACCTTAATTGCCTACTGCCTGTAAGCTGTTAATGTCTTAACGACCGTTCCACAGGTACATGTTATTTAATTGTTTATTGTTCATTTAAAAAGCATGGGAAACAGTGTTTAAACCCTATAAAATGAAGATCTGTGAAGTTATTTGGACTTTAACTAATTATCTTTGAAAGACAGGATCCTGAAAAGGGGACGTTTCTTTTTTTGTTTATTTAGCAGATGTTATTGCAGGTGTAGCGAAACACTTGTGTTCCTAGCTCCAACACTGGACTAGTATCTAACAATTCACAACAATACACACACGTCTAAAAGTAAAATAATGGAATTAAGAAATATATAAATGTTAGATTGAGCGATGTCGCAGTGGCATTGACTAAAATACAGTAGAATAGAATACAGTATATACATATGAGATGAGTAAAGCAGTATGTAAACATTATTAAAGTGACTAGTGTTTCACTATTAAAGTGGCCAGTGATTCCAAGTCTATGTATATAGGGCAGCAGCCTCTAATGTGCAGGGTTCCGTAACCGGGGGGAAGCCGAGCTAGTGATGGCTATTTAACAGTCTGATGGCCTTGAGATAGAAGCTGTTTTTCAGTCTCTGGGTCCCAGGTTGATGCACCTGTACTGATTTCGTCTTCTGGATGATAGCGGGTGATCAGGCCGTGGCTCGGGTAGTTGATGGCTACGCAGTCATGGGTGTACAGGGAGTACAGGAGGGGGCTGATCACACACCCTTGTGGGGCCCCTGTGATGAAGATCAGCGAAGTGGGGTGGCCCACCACCTAGGGGTGGCCCGTCAGGAAGTCCAGGACCCAGTTGCACAGCGCGGGGTTCAGACCCAGGACCCCGAGCTTAATGATGAGCTTGGAGGGTGCTATGGTGTTGAATGCTGAGCTATAGTCAAGGAACAGAGTTCCTACAAAGGTACTCCTCTTGTCCAGATGGGATAGGGCAGAGTGCAGTGCGATGGTGATTGCATCGTCTGTGGATCTATTGGGGCGGTAAGCAAATTGAAGTGGGTCTAGGGTGACAGGTAAGGTAGATGTGAAATTATCCTTAACCTCTCAAAGGACTTAAAGGACTTAATGATGACAGAAGTGAGTGCTACGGGCGATAGTCATTTAATTCAGTTACCTTTTTATGGGTACAGGAACAATGGTGGACATCGTGAAGTAAGTGGGGACAGCAGACTGGGATAAGGAGAGATTGAATATGTCCGTAAACACTCCAGCCAGCCGGTCTGCACATGCTCTGAGGACGCGGCTAGCGGTGCCGTCTGGGCCGGCAGCCTTGCAAGGGTCAAAACGCTTAAATGTCAATAGGGAGGACAGAAGACAGAAGACAGAGGACAGGTCAGTATGTTGTTCACCCATAGTCATTAGGGAGGACAGAGGACAGAGGACAGGTCAGTATGTTGTCCACCCATAGTCATTAGGGAGGACAGAGGACAAGTAATCCATAGTCATTAGGGAGGACAGAGGACGGGTCAGCATGTTGTTTACACATAGTCATTAGGGAGGACAGAGGACGGGTCAGCATGTTGTCCACACATAGTCATTGCTCTGGTCTGTTGCACAGAAACGTCACCAACATCACTCCACTCTCAGACATTGACAGACACCTCTCACCACGGCTTGCCAGGGGTCAGCAGGGGTCAGCAGGCCAAACTAAAGAGGGTCACTGAGAAACAAGAGTCAGTCCTCTGATGACATATGGGAGAAGAGGAAGGGGAGGGAAGAAAAGAGAAAGTGTCTTCCCATCTCTCTTTTATTCTGTTTCTCTCTCACTCTCACTCTCTCTCACTTTATCACTCAATTCAATTCAATTTCAATTTCAGAGATCCAGAAAAGTCCCTCTCCAAATTAACACAGGAATGTACTTTTGTCTCCAGATACTTTTTCCCACTGAAACTCTAACACATTCTAAAGAAAATACTGGAAAAATATTCCTAACGGAGAATGTGGGGAATGGTCAGAAAAGAGCTAAAGAATAATAATGTCATATGGGTTGTTATTTTATGATGTCATTAAAAGTGTTATAAAGGAAATACTGTAACTTGATACATCGTTCGGGACGCTAGCGTCCCACCTCGCCAACAGCCAGTGAAATTGCAAGTCGCCAAATTCAAAACAACAGCAATCTCATAATTAAAATTCCTCAGCCATACAAGTATTTTACACCATTTTAAAGATACACTTCTCGTTAATCCAACCAGTGTCCGATTTGAAAAAGGCTTTTCGGCAAAAGCAGAACATATCATTATGTTAGGTCAGCAACTAGTCACAGAAATCATTCAGACATTTTCCAACCAAAGAGAGGTGTCACAAAAAGCAGAAATATAGATAAAACTAATCACTAACCTTTGACGATCTTCATGAGATGACACTCCCAGGACTCAATGTTACACAACACATGTATCTTTTGTTCGATCAAGTTCATATTTATATCCATATTTATATCCAAAAACCTCAGTTTACATTGGCGCTATGTTCAGAAATGCCTCCAAAACATCCGGAGAAATTGCAGAAAGCCACATCAAATAAAAGGAAATACTCATCATAAACTTTGATGAAAGATACATTTTTTACATAGAATTAAAGATAAACTTGTTCTTAATGCAACCGCTGTGTCAGATTTGTAAAAAGCTTTATGGCAAAAGCACAATATTCAATCATCTGAGAACAGGGTTCAGCCACAAAAGCAAGCCATGCAGTCACCCGCCAAATTGTGGAGTCAACAAAAGTCATAAATAGCATTATAAATCTTCACTTACCTTTGCTGATCTTCGTCGGAATGCACTCCCAGGACTCCCACTTCCACAAGAAATGTTCGATTACGTCCATATTTATGTCCAAATACCTCCGTTTTGTTCGCACGTTTAGTTCACTATTCCAAAGGCGCGAGAGCAAAATCCAGACGAAGAGTCAAAAGAGTACCATTACAGTTTGTAGAAACATGTCAAATGATGTTTACAATCAAACCTTAGGGTCTTTTTATAATAAATCTTAAAATATTCCAAACCTCAGATTTCCCAGATTTCCCACAAAAAAAGAGTGTTTTCTATCCAAATCTAATATGCATATCTTATCTTCTGGGGATGAGTAGCAGGCAGTTGAATTTGGGCATGCTTGTCATCTAAAATAATTATTTGGTGTTTTACGTTGTTCACGGAGGATATTTTTTGCAGAATTCTGCATGCAGAGTCTCAATTTGGTGTTTGTCCCATTTTTTGAATTATTGGTTGGTGAGCGGACCCCAGACCTCACAGCCATTAAGAGCAATGGGTACTATCACTGATTCAAGCGATTTTAGCCAGATCCTAATTGGTATGTCAAATTTTATTTTCCTTTTGATGGCGTAGAAGCCCATTCTTACCTTGTCTCTCAGATCATTCACAGCTTTGTGGAAGTTACCTGTGGCGATGATGTTTAGGCCAAGGTATGTATCGTTTGTTGTGTGCTCTAGGGCAACACTGTCTAGATGGAATTTGTATTCGTGGTCCTGTCAACTGGAGAAAAAAAATTAACACCATTATTTTTGTCTAACTGAGCTTTACTGTCAGGGCCCAGGTTTGACAGAATCTGTGCAGAAGATCTTGGTGCTGCTGTAGTCCCTCCTTGGTTGGGGACAGAAGCACCAGATCATCAGCAAACAGTAGACATTTGACTTCAGATTGTAGTAGGGTGAGGCCAGGTGCTGCAGACTGTTCTAGTGCCCTTGCCAAATCATTGATATATATGTTGAAGAGGGTGGGGCTTAAACTGCATCTCTGTCTCACCCTGCAGCTCTGTGGAAAGAAATGTGTGTGATTTTTACCAATTTTAAAAGCACACTTGTTGTTTGTTTACATGGATTTCATGATGTCGTTGGTTTTTCCTCCAACACCACTTTCCATCAATTTGTATAGCAGACCTTCATGCCAAGTCTCAAGCTTTTTTGAATCAACAAAGCATAAGAAGACTTTGCCTTTGTTTTGGTTTGTTTGTTTGTCAATTAGGGTGTGCAGGGTAAGTACGTGGTCTGTCGTATGGTAATTTGGAAAAAATTTGACATTTGATTATTATTACGTTGTTTGTATATGTTTCTGCTGTTCTTTGTCATAGAGCCAAAACGATTGGAGAAGTGGTTTATCCATACATCTCTGTTTTGGATAGATAACTCTTCGTGTTGTTGTTTCTTTAGAGATTTCCAATTTTCCCAGAAGTGGTTATATTCTATGGAACACAGAAGTAGCAAATCATAGAAAAACTAACATAGACAACCCACCCAATTCACACCCTGACCATACTAAAACAAAGACATAACAAAAAAACTAAGGTCAGAACGTAACAACCAGCCTCTGCGTCGTGGATGTTGGTGATGATCCATCTGCGTTGTTGTTGTCCTGTTTAACCATTGTTGTCTCACCCGTTGTTGTCTTAGCTCTCCCTATAAACACCTGTGATTGCTTTATGCCTTTCTCTAATGTCAATATGCCTTGTATATAAGGGCAGCTCTCATTGTTTTATTTTACTCCGGAGCCCATACTTCTGCTCAACATGCCTCAGATAGCCCCCTTGTCCCACACCCCACACATGCGGAGACCACACCTTGCTTAACTGTCGCCTCCAGAAATGCAACCTCTCTCATCGTCACTCAATGCCTAGGTTTACCCACACTATACTCGCACCCTACCATAAACTTGTCTGTACACTTTTCCCTGAATCGATCCTACCACACCCAGAAATCTGCTCCTTTTATTCTCTGTTCCCAAAGCACTTGGAGAACCAGTTCTTATAGCCTTTAGCCGTACCCTCATCCTACTCTTCCTCTGTTCGTCTGGTGATGTAGAGGTTAACCCAGGCCCTGTGTGTCCCCAGGTGCTCTCATTTGTTGACTTCTGCAACCGTAAAAGCCTTGGGTTCATGCATGTTAACATCAAAGGCTCCTCCCTGAATTTGCTTTATTCACTGCTTTAGCACACTCCACCAACCCTGATGTCCTAGCAGTGTCTGAATCCTGGCTTAGGAAGGCCACAAAAAATTCTGAAATGTCCATCCCCAATTACAACATTTTCCATCAAGACAGAACTGCTAAAGGGGGAGGAATTGCAATCTACTGTAGAGATAGCCTGCAGAGTTCTGTCGTACTATTCAGGTCTACGCCGTAACAGTTTGCGCTTCTACTTTTAAAGATCCATCTCTCCAGAAATAAGTCCCTCACTGTTGCAGCTTGTTATAGACCCCACTCAGCTCCCAGCTGTGCCCTGGACACCATATGTGAATTGATTGCACCCCATCTATTGTCAGAGTTCGTACTGCTACGTGACCTAAACTGGGATATGCTTAACACCCTGGCCGTCCTACAATCTAAGCTAGATGACCTCAATCTCACACAAATGATCAAGGAACCTACCAGGTACAACCCCAGATCCGTAACATGGGCACCCTCTTAGATATCATCCTGGACTACTTGCCTTCTAAATACACCTCTGCTGTTTTCAACCAGGATCTCAGCGACCACTGCCTCATTGCCTGCGTCCATTATGGGTCCACGGCGGTCAAACGACCATCCCTCATCACTGTCAAAGACACCCTAAAACCTGTTTTCTATTGTGTTTCGTGGGTGATTGTTTTCTGTTGTGTGTCTGCACCAGCCAGAACTGTTTTCGTTCGTTTCTCTTTGGTATTTTTGTTATTTCCGTGTTCATTTGAATAAATATGGACACATACCACGCTGCACTTTGGTCCTCACCTTCTTCCACCAACAACGGCCACTGGTTGAGAGCACATCAGTCAAATTACGTCAGCAGATCAGTCGTGATGGATCGGCGGGGCTCCGTGACGACAAAGGGTCCAGGCCAACTGGCAAGAGAGGTATCATAGTTGGTGTACTTCGTTTGCTAGCCGGGAAATGGGCCTAGCTCAAGGCTAGCTCGAGACTAACTGGTGCATGGTTCTGGACAAGGGCGTTAGCCACTCGGTAGCAGCTAGCTAACTGCGAAGGTCCAGTGTAATGGTCCAGAGCATGCAGGCAGGAATCCAGTGATGTAGTGGGGTAAAATGCAGTCCGACATGCTCAGGGCTGATATCGCGCTGTGCAGATTGACAGGTATTTTCCGGGCTATCCGGGCTAAAGCGGCAGGTGTCCGAGTTAAAGGTAAAGACCGCTAGCAGTGGCTAACAATGACTAAATAGCTAGTAGGGTGAGGCGGGATGCAGGAAGATATATTTAATTTGATAATGGAAAAAGAGATTGAAATATAATGAAATGTATCCAACAACAAAAAAAGGAAAAAGACTGAATATTTACATTGGAAGTTTACATTAAAGTCATTAAAACTCATGTTTCAGCCACTCCACAAATGTCTTGTTAAGAAACTATAGTTTTGGCAAGTCGGTTAGGACATCTACTTTGTGCATTACACAATACATTTTTCCAACAATTGTTTACAGACAGATTATCTCACATACAATTCACTGTATCATAATTCCAGTGGGTCAGAAGTTTACATTCACTAAGTTGACTGTGCCTTTAAACAGCTTGGAAAATTCAATAAAATGATGTCATGGCTTTAGAAGCTTCTGAACTTCTGAGGCTAATTGACATCATTTGAGTCAATTAGAGGTGTACCTGTGGATGTATTTCAAGGCTTATCTTCAAACTCAGTGCCTCTTTGCTTGACATCATGGGAAAATCAAAATAAATCCCCCAAGACCTCAGAAAAAAATTGTAGACCTCCACAAGTAGGGTTCATCCTTGGGAGCAATTTCGAAATGCCTGAAGGAACCACTTTCATCTGTACAAACAATAGTACGCAAGTGGGACCACGCAGCCGTCATACCGCTCAGGAAGGAGACACATTTTGTCTCCTAGAGATTAACGTACTTTGGTGCAAAGAGTGCAAATCAATCCCAGAACAACAGCAAAGGACCTTGTGAAGATGCTGGAGGAAACAGGTACAAAAGTATCTATATCCACAGTAAAACAAGTCTTATATCGACACAACTTAAAAGGCCGCTCAGCAAGGAAGAAGACACTGCTCCAAAACTGCCATAAAAAAAGACAGATTACGGTTTGCAACTTCACATGGGGACAAAGATCGTACTTTTTGGAGAAATGTCCTCTGGTCTGATGAAACAAAAATAGAACTGTTTGGCCATAATGACCATCATTATGCATGGGTGAAAAAGGGGGAGGCTTGCAAGCCGAAGAACACCATCCCAACCGTGAAGCACGGGGGTGGCAGCATCATGTTGTGGGTGTGCTTTGCTGCAGGAGGGACTGGTGCACTTCACAAAATAGATGGCTTCATGAGGTAGGAAAATTATGTGGAGATATTGAAGCAAAATCTCAAGACATCAGTCAGGAAGTTAAAGCTTGGTTTCAAATGGGTCTTCCAAATGGACAATGACTCCAAGCATACTTCCAAAGTTGTGGCAAAATTGATTAAAAAGTCAAGGTATTGGAGTGGCCATCACAAAGCCCTGACCTCAATCCTATAGAAAATATGTGGGCAGAACTGAAAAAGAGTGTTCGAGCAAGGAGGCCTACAAACCTGACTCAGTTACACCAGCTCTGTCAGGAGGAATGGGTCAAAATTCACCCAAGGTATTGTGGGAAGCTTTTGGAAGGCTACCCAGAACGTTTGACCCAAGTTAAACAATTTAAAAGCAATGCAACCAAATACTAATTGAGTGTATGTAATTTTCTGACCCCCTGGGAATGTGATGAAAGAAATAAAAGCTGAAATAAATCATTCTCTCTACTATTATTCTGACATTTCACATTCTTAAAATTTAGTGGTGATCCTAACTGACCTAAGACAGGGACATTTTACTAGGATTAAATGTCAGGAATTGTGGGGAAAAAAACGAGTTTAAATGTATTTGGCTATGGTGTGTGTAAACTTCCGACTTCAACTGTACATGTAGGGGCAATAACACACACGTCTAACTGCTGCACCATCTTGGAAGAACTAGCCCCCAGTTAACACAATTTACTCTTCTTTTAAAACATTGGTTTATATAACATTTCCTTTTGGAATCAACCACTATGCCCCTTGCAGAAGACATCCCCCAAAAATGTGAAATGCAAACACATTATCTACACATTTTCCCCTTCCTGCTAAACACATTATCTACATATTATCCATTTTCTGCTAAACACACAGCTCTTTGGTAGGTCAGATGCCTTATCTCTGAAGAGGTCATGAAAACTCCACTTTCTCTCCCCTCCCTCTTTCCCTCCCTCCTTCTCCCTCTCTCTCTCACCTCCCTCTATCTCCCACTCTCTCCCTCCCTCTCTCTCTCACCTCCCTCTATCTCCCACTCTCTCTCTCACCTCCCTCTATCTCCCACTCTCTCCCTCCCTCTCTCTCTCTCTCACCTCCCTCTATCTCCCACTCTCTCCCTCCCTCTCTCTCTCTCTCTCTCACCTCCCTCTATCTCCCACTCCCTCCCTCTCTCTCTCTCTCTCACCTCCCTCTATCTCCCACTCTCTCCCTCCCTCTCTCGCTCCCACCTCCCACCTCCCTCTTTTTCTTTGTGGATTTAGGGTGTCAGTCTAATGTGTTTTACAGTTTTAAAGAGATTATGGTTTGGGATTACTACCTAAGCAGAGAGGGCCTCTGAAAGGTAAAAAAATGTCCTTTGATGTCCCCAAGCCTAAACAACACCTGGGGCAAACCTGAGTTGGAAGGGCCTTTTTTTGTTATTCAGAGACACGGCCCTTAATTGTGGTCCACGGCTCAGAGGAAGAGTGTGTGTGTCAGTGTGTGTGTGTGTGTGTGTGTGTGTGTGTGTGTGTGTGTGTGTGTGTGTGTGTGTGTGTGTGTGTGTGTGTGTGTGTGTGTGTGTGTGTGTGTGTGTGTGTGTGTGTGTGTGTGTGTGTGTGTGTGTGTAAAACAGAGGGAACATTTAACAGTGACTCTGGCAGGGGTCATACATAAATAACTACCAGATTCAAATCAGATATTCCAACCTGATAAATCACTTACAAACCAAGTTAATCATCAGTGTTCTTTAGGCCTACTTCTACTTCTAAGGTCCGCTACTTAATAAGTATTTATCGTTAAGGGACACACTCTTTTGCCGGTGGGTGGTGCTATACCTCACGGTGAGCGGTGCTATACCTCACGGTGGGCGGTGCTATACCTCACGGTGGGCGGTGCTATACCTCAAGGTGGGTGGTGCTATACCTCAAGGTGGGCGTGGGTTTCAAAGTGTAAGGGCCATCCGATGCACGTCCACATTCACCCGAGAACCATCCGCCTGTTTTCTGGGTACCAGTTGTTTCGCTAACATTCTACTCCTTGCCGCTCCTGTCGTTTGCCAAAGTCATTCCTGGTCATTTCCCAGAGTCTTTGGCAAATGACACGGAGTACAAGGTGTGGAATGAAATAGCTACTCCGCCTGGGATCTCATTCCTAAATTTAAGCTATAGTGGGTTTAAATTTTATAGTAGTACATCATTTAGCTTTATTTAAACTAACAACAGCTAGCTACTCTACCAAGGCTGGACCATTTTTCCCACAAGTGAACGATGTGTGAAGTCAAGGTTTGCATGCTAACCAACAACGTCAATGCCGCTACCAAGCCAATCTACTAAGCTCACCCGAATGAAATATATGACACTGATCATGACTAGATTTCATTTTAGTGTGACTGGTTAGTCAACATGCAATAATACCTATATAATGTCAATCCCTGAGATGAATTATTTGCATTGCTGGCTTCATTAAAAACATTTAATCTGATTGATTTTTGAATGTCCTTGGTCTACCATACTACCATACTATGCTGGAGTCATACTTACTTACTCAGTATCATTACTATACATGAGGTCAACCACCATACTATGCTGGAGTCATACTTACTCAGTATCGTTACTATACACAAGGCCAACCACCATACTGTGATGGAGTCATACTTACTCAGTATCATTACTATACATGAGGTCAACCACCATACTATGCTGGAGTCATACTTACTCACTCACTATCATTACTATACACAAGGCCAACCACCATACTGTGCTGGAGTCATACTTACTTACTCAGTATCATTACTTTGCACTAATGAGATCTATTAACTTTAAGCAATGTGAAAGTCTCGTATAAAATCATTTGTTTGGCTTCTTTCTATTCTGTGGCTGCATGAAATAGAAAGCATATCATGAATTCAGCGATTGCATTTTTTAAACTTCTTTGTGGCTCCCCGATGAAACAGTAACTTCCATTACTGTAGTTAGGCTTAGCAAACCTGCAATGTCTATTACTACTTTTCCACGTGACACCAGTGTTCCACTTGTCATATGAGTTGACGCTGGAGAGACGAAGCAAGTACACACATATCTTTGACTCTCTATGTCCCCTATCCTCCAGGCCGGCTCGGTCCTCCCCTCCCGCTCCGTGGCTCGACGACTCATTGCGAGCTCACAGAACAGGGCTCCGGGCAGCCGAGCGGAAATGGAGGAAAACTCGCCTCCCTGCGGACCTGGCATCCTTTCACTCCCTCCTCTCTACATTTTCCTCTTCTCTCTCTGCTGCTAAAGCCACTTTCTACCACTCTAAAGTCCAAGCATCTGCCTCTAACCCTAGGAAGCTCTTTGCCACCTTCTCCTCCCTCCTGAATCCTCCTCCCCCTCCCCCCCCTCGTCCCTCTCTGCAGATGACTTCGTCAACCATTTTGAAAAGAAGGTCGACGACATCCGATCCTCGTTTGCTAAGTCAAACGACACCGCTGGTTCTGCTCACACTGCCCTACCCTGTACTCTGACCTCTTTCTCCCCTCTCTCTCCAGATGAAATCTCGCGTCTTGTGACGGCCGGCCGCCCAACAACCTGCCCGCTTGACCCTATCCCCTCCTCTCTTCTCCAGACCATTTCCGGAGACCTTCTCCCTTACCTCACCTCGCTCATCAACTCATCCCTGACCGCTGGCTACGTCCCTTCCGTCTTCAAGAGAGCGAGAGTTGCACCCCTTCTGAAAAAACCTACACTCGATCCCTCCGATGTCAACAACTACAGACCAGTATCCCTTCTTTCTTTTCTCTCCAAAACTCTTGAACGTGCCGTCCTTGGCCAGCTCTCCCGCTATCTCTCTCAGAATGACCTTCTTGATCCAAATCAGTCAGGTTTCAAGACTAGTCATTCAACTGAGACTGCTCTTCTCTGTGTCACGGAGGCGCTCCGCACTGCTAAAGCTAACTCTCTCTCCTCTGCTCTCATCCTTCTAGACCTATCGGCTGCCTTCGATACTGTGAACCATCAGATCCTCCTCTCCACCCTCTCCGAGTTGGGCATCTCCGGCGCGGCCCACGCTTGGATTGCGTCCTACCTGACAGGTCGCTCCTACCAGGTGGCGTGGCGAGAATCCGTCTCCTCACCACGTGCTCTCACCACTGGTGTCCCCCAGGGCTCTGTTCTAGGCCCTCTCCTATTCTCGCTATACACCAAGTCACTTGGCTCTGTCATAACCTCACATGGTCTCTCCTATCATTGCTATGCAGACGACACACAATTAATCTTCTCCTTTCCCCCTTCTGATGACCAGGTGGCGAATCGCATCTCTGCATGTCTGGCAGACATATCAGTGTGGATGACGGATCACCACCTCAAGCTGAACCTCGGCAAGACGGAGCTGCTCTTCCTCCCGGGAAGGACTGCCCGTTCCATGATCTCGCCATCACGGTTGACAACTCCATTGTGTCCTCCTCCCAGAGCGCTAAGAACCTTGGCGTGATCCTGGACAACACCCTGTCGTTCTCAACTAACATCAAGGCGGTGGCCCGTTCCTGTAGGTTCATGCTCTACAACATCCGCAGAGTACGACCCTGCCTCACACAGGAAGCGGCGCAGGTCCTAATCCAGGCACTTGTCATCTCCCGTCTGGATTACTGCAACTCGCTGTTGGCTGGGCTCCTGCCTGTGCCATTAAACCCCTACAACTCATCCAGAACGCCGCAGCCCGTCTGGTGTTCAACCTTCTCTCACGTCACCCCGCTCCTCCGCTCTCTCCACTGGCTTCCAGTTGAAGCTCGCATCCGCTACAAGACCATGGTGCTTGCCTACGGAGCTGTGAGGGGAACGGCACCTCAGTACCTCCAGGCTCTGATCAGGCCCTACACCCAAACAAGGGCACTGCGTTCATCCACCTCTGGCCTGCTCGCCTCCCTACCACTGAGGAAGTACAGTTCCCGCTCAGCCCAGTCAAAACTGTTCGCTGCTCTGGCCCCCAATGGTGGAACAAACTCCTCACGACGCCAGGACAGCGGAGTCAATCACCACCTTCCGGAGACACCTGAAACCCCACCTCTTTAAGGAATACCTAGGATAGGATAAAGTAATCCCTCTCACCCCCCTTAAAAGATTTAGATGCACTACTGTTCCACTGGATGTCATTAGGTGAATGCACCAATTTGTAAGTCGCTCTGGATAAGAGCGTCTGCTAAATGACTTAAATGTAAGGAACGGACATGGAACGAGACAGGAACAGCGTCAGCATACAAGAAAACAAAGACAAAAAACAATCAATGCAGAAGCGGGGAACAGAGCTGGGGAACTGACAAATATAGGAGAGGTGATAACAGGTGATGAGTGAATCCAGGTGAGTCCAATATTACTGATGCACGTGACGAAGGAAGGCAGGTGTGCGTAATGGATGATAGGAGTGCGTGATGCAGGGCAACCAGGCGCCCTCAAGCGCCAGGGGGGGGGGAGCAGACGTGACACCACTAGTCTATAGACCCTAATGTTCTACTAGGGAAACTGTTTCCAAAGCTAGGGCTGACAGTGAGGACCTTTGAAGAGCAGAATGAATCAATAACATCCACATAATCAAAACAGTTGCTTTGTGAGAAGGGACGGGGTAGGCCGTCATTGTAAATGAGATATTGTTCTTAACGGACTTGCCTAGTTATAAATAAAGGTTCAATAAAAAATGTTAAATAAAAACTGTGAGAAGGCGTTAACCATCAAAAGGTGTAAACCAATTGTCACATTTAGCCAATGTTATGTAAACGTGGCCTGAAAAGCCCCAACTGCATTGCCATGGCCCCAAGTTAGAGCCAGTGAGACACTGGTTCCGGCGCGCGTAAAGCACAAGCATTTCGCTACACTCGCATTAACATCTACTAACCATGTGTATGTGACAAATCAAATTTGGTTTGATTTGATTTGATTTAAATGGAAACAGAAAAGTCTGATCCTTTTGGGTGAAACACTGGGCTAATATTTTCCATATATGGCAGAACGCAGTGTGTTGAATAAATGACACGATCCGGACATGGAGCTCGTTCTCGACATTGTGTGTACCTGTACGTGTGCTGAAATCTACGCCCACTGTGACGTGTAGCACAACCCACCAGGCGAAATGCTGTGAAAACAATGCGTCCCATATGGTCGTAGCTCCGGTATTTACCACAAGCTGCCTCTACCTATTTAAACTGCGAGCTCACTTGAGGCTGGGCTTAGCGCTCCCCTTGCAGCTCCTGTCTGTGTTATCACCATGCAAATAATCCTTAATGTGTCCACCAGGGCCTCTAAAGTCAGCTACAGTAGTCTATCTCAGAGATGGGCCTCCTGGTGAAGGGGATAGGCCTCCTGGTGCAGGAGATGGGCCTCCTGGTGCAGGAGATATAGCTATAGCTCTGCAGCTGCTTCCTGAGACTCTGCCTAGACTCAAGGCTGACTGATACCGGAGCTACCCATCATTGGTAGTGGGAAGCTATTAGCAATGAATTAGATAAATACGTCTTTAAAAGTCAGAACTCCTGGTAGCTGAGGTAGCTTTTACCATTTAGTCTAAGGCAGATGTTGACTGAGTAGGGTTACATAGATTTTGTGTGTCCGGTGTGGCTCAGCCCTGTTTAGCCAATTGAAAGGCAGTATAATCTCCACGAGCTTCACTCTTACTGACGGCTGTCTGTCCTCAGTCTCGTCTCAACCACACCTCCCCATTCTCCTTACATCCACACATTAACACAGCATCAACCCGTTGCGGTGTCTCTGCTCCTCTGTCACTCCTGAGAGAGAGAGAGAGAGAGAGACAGAGAGACAGAGAGAGAGGGAGAGAGAGAGAGAGAGACAGAGAGACAGAGAGACAGAGAGACAGAGACAGAGAGACAGAGAGACAGAGAGAGAGAGAGAGAGAGAGAGAGAGACAGAGAGAGAGAGACAGAGAGAGAGAGAGAGAGAGAGAGAGAGAGAGAGAGACAGAGAGACAGAGAGACAGAGAGACAGAGAGAGAGAGAGAGAGAGAGAGAGAGAGAGAGAAATACAGAATCCATCCGGCTGGTGGTAGGAGCTATAGGAGGACAGGCTCATTGTAATGTCTAGAATCTAATTAATGGAGCAATATCAAACATATGAAACCATGTTTCACTCAGTTCCCTTTATTCCATTCCAGCCATTACAATGAGCCTGTCCTCCCATAGCTCCTACCACCAGCCTCCTGTGGTCGTGATAATTATGGTCTTCACTACCTTCCATCGTATTCCGTCTGAAGAAAAAGCTCATCAGTATTCAGATTAAACTCGACTTCTTCTTATTGCACAGGACTCAAACATTTACACGGCAATCCACGCTCTCAAGAAACCTGTCCCCAGATAGGGTTTTATAGTGTTTGTTGACGAGCGCCGTCTTTTATTTGAGTTGCTCCATTGCTTCATTCCGCCGGTTCTGCCCGGCAACTATTGTTATGGCAACTACAGCCAACCATGTTTGACTGAAACAACCACTATCCACATACTTTAAAGTATGAATCTCACCACACTTTTGGACACTGACACACAACAGATATGTGTTATAACATGCTATCGATATGTGTTATAACATGCTATCGATATGTGTTATAACATGCTATCGATATGTGTTATGACATGCTATCGATATGTGTTATGACATGCTATCGATATGTGTTATGACATGCTATCGATATGTGTTATAACATGCTATCGATATGTGTTATGACATGCTATCGATATGTGTTATAACATGCTATCGATATGTGTTATGACATGCTATCGATATGTGTTATGACATGCTATTGATATGTGTTATGACATGCTATCGATATGTGTTATAACATGCTATCGATATGTGTTATAACATGCTATCGATATGTGTTATGACATGCTATCGATATGTGTTATGACATGCTATCGATATGTGTTATAACATGCTATCGATATGTGTTATGACATGCTATCGATATGTGTTATGACATGCTATCGATATGTGTTATAACATACTATCGATATGTGTTATGACATGCTATCGATATGTGTTATAACATGCTATCGATATGTGTTATAACATGCTATCGATAAATGTTATAACATGCTATCGATATGTGTTGTGACATGCTATCGATATGTGTTATGACATGCTATCGATATGTGTTATGACATGCTATCGATATGTGTTATGACATGCTATCGATATGTGTTATAACATGCTATCGATATGTGTTATAACATGCTATCGATATGTGTTATAACATGCTATTTTGCTTTGCTTTTGCGGGACCCAGACACAGAACGGAGCATATTGGAGCATATCACCACTTGCATGTTAAGACTTAGACATCCTCATACAGCTAAGATCCAGCTTGCCACTGCAGTGTTGAAAGTCAGGAGCCAGGACGTCTTGTTTTGGCACACCCATAACATCATCCACCATTGTCTAAGACAGCGCCAAGTAGATTATAGTACACTTAGTGGGACTGGTTTCCTGGGTGCTTTAGTGGGTGTGAGGGGGCATCCAAAGGTCATTGGCTTGCATTCTTATATGGATCAGTATCATCTCACACTCTTCTAGACTATCAGACCTGAATCTGATCTAGTTCTCTCAGGTAAGGCTCAACGTTCCCTAAAGCCTCCCTTTAACATTTCTTTCATGTTTCCAAAACCCTCACATGTTCAAGAAAATGTTTGTCCAGAGGAAGAATGGAAGTGTTAACGTATCGACAGTGGACGATATCCTTAGATGGCTCGTGTTTGACTCCTGTTAAGTCATGGATTTGTGTGTGTGTGTGTGTGTGTGTGTGTGTGTGTGTGTGTGTGTGTGTGTGTGTGTGTGTGTGTGTGTGTGTGTGTGTGTGTGTGTGTGTGTGTGTGTGTGTGTGTGTGTGTGTTGGGAGGAGCTGGCACAGACGGACTCTTTGCCTCATTTGACCCTTAAAATTGTCCCCGACACATGGATGGGGGTCAACTTCAAAGCGCCTCAATGTTGTTTGAATGAGAAGGGCTCCTCAAAGAGCCCTAGAGTGCCCCACTGGCTTGAGCCACTCAGCATTAAGACTGGGGGAGATAAGTGCACTGGCTTTACCTTTACACACACACTCTCACACACACACACACAGACACACACACTCTCACACACACACACACACACACACACACACACACACACACACACACACACACACACACACACCAGCCCTAAAATTCATTCTCAGCTGCTGACTGTCCCTCATAGGGATAACCACGTATTAGTCATGTTAAAGAATATTAAAGTACACACTGCACATAAGGCCTTGAGGTAGAGTGAAACTCAGCCCGTGTGCTACCTAGAGTGCAACAGCGTAGTAAAGACTGAGTTACTCTGCCACTGTGCAGCCTATTATTGTCTTAGCCATGGAAATGGAATGAATAGAAAGGTCGACCCCTTTCAAGTCAGTGATGTCATAATAGGTGGAGTGGAGGCCGTTGCGAGTGTAACCCATAAACATGAAAAGCAGTAACTAAAAGCAGGAAGTGTACCCATCAATCTGTGCTGTGATTTGTTGAATCAACTTTAACTGACATTACAAAAAAATAAATTCCATTGCATGAGCCACATCAGTTAGCATCATTTGAATGAACATTCCACATTACCGTGGACATTTTTTTCATCACAATACCAGGCAGCCATTGCAGGTGTACCAATGAGTTTACAAGTCAAATTGCTAGGGTTAGAGGTTCCAAGTCTGTTCTATTAATTATAATCTTACCATTGTCTTCTACACTATTCCACATTTTACCCAGTTCACTAAGGGCCTCTCCCACTGGACAAAACCTGGTTGAATCAACATTGTTTCAACCAAAAAAATATGCAATGCGATGACATTGAATTAATGTGGGAAACTGATTGGATTTGCAAAAAAATCAACAATGTAAGGGAACTTCCTATTTCTGTCACCCAAATTTTCTCCTAAATCAGGGTGACATTTTGGGTCGGTTTCACGTTGAATTCACATTAGTTAACAACTCAACCAAATGTAAATCAAAACTCGACGTTGAACTGACGTCTGTGCCAAGAGGGCTGTTCTCTCCCTATGCTCTCTCTATCTCTCTCTCTCTATTTCTCTCTCTCTCTCTCTATTTCTCTCTCTCTCTCTATCTCTCTATTTCTTTATTTCTCTCTCTCTCTCTATCTCCCTATTTCTATCTCTCTCTCTCAATTTCTCTCTCTCTCTATTTCTCTCTCTATCTCTCTATTTATCTCTCTCTCTCTCTCTCTCTCTCTCTATCTCTCTATTTCTCTCTCTATCTCTCTATTTCTCTCTCTCTATCTCTCTATTTCTCTCTCTCTCTCTGTCCCTCTCTCTCACCGTGTCTAACACATTTTAGGATTTAGACATGTCACCGCAGGGACATGGTTGAATGAGAATGCATATGTGACTGTCAGTTGACTTGTGACAGCACAATGACGGCAGCAGAATGGGCGGCCCTGTCTCCAAGGGACAGGGAGCTGATATCATGGGACAGAGGCATTGTTGGTGGCAGGTGTCCTTTGCAACCTTAGCCAAAGTACAGAGAATCTTGTTGACTGATGTGTATCACAGGAACAAAAGAGGAGCCGGCGTGGTTACAGGTTCCAATCCAGCCCCCCTCCCAAGGAGCGTCTTGAATTATGCTAATGAAACCAGGTGTTTATGCTCTACCTGGCTCATCAGATTTCAGTCTGGACCCTGGGGAGTCATAACCTCACAGACATCACCTACCCCACAACCACTTAAACGCAGACCTGAACACCAGCCAGCACCAGCTCTCACATATCAGATCCTTTGCGTGTGTGTGTGTGTGTGTGTGTGTGTGTGTGTGTGTGTGTGTGTGTGTGTGTGTGTGTGTGTGTGTGTGTGTGTGTGTGTGTGTGTGTGTGTGTGTGTGTGTGTGTGTGTGTGTGTGTGTGTGTGTGTGTATCCTAATGTGGCCTTAAACAGCCTAGTGCCACACGACAAGCCTATCCCCTTTTGTCGCCTGTATCGTTAATCTCCAAATATCTCTACATATCTCTTTAGCCACCGAGCGTGAGGAAAATAGTGCTCCCTTACCAAAAAATGTATCGTTTTCAATTATGATAATCCGCAGCCATATTGTTTGTGATGATAAACCCCGACGAGATTAGATCCCATCAGACTGATAGTGGAAGGAGGTTAGATCCCGGCGATGACATTCAGGCAGTTTCAGGTTTGTTTTCTCTAAAGTCTTATCAGCTGCTGCCGAGAGAATTGAACTTCGTGCCACTTTTCGGGGAGCGAGCATCCTGGGGAGACAAATGTATGTAAATCCCTAATAATTGAGCAGAGCCCAGAGATGATTCTTCTTGTTGTCGTGTGGACCTGTCTTACCTGGCAGATAGCATCTGATTTCATCAGCCTGGCGCGTCTTGTCCCCAGGCCCGGCCCTGTTTATTTAACTATAATCCTTTTAAGGTTTCTTTTTTATTACTGGAGGATTTAAAAAATAATAATAATTATGATGCAGATCTCGGGAGGGGACCTATCGCATCCTCAAACAACCACATTCTTGGCCCCACACTTCCTGTCTTCTGTCCCCTTCTTCTTCTTTTTCCTTTTTGGGTCCAAAGAAGCACCCTTTTTATTTTTTTATTCATGTGATCTTTGAATAGTGCACCCGAGACTACAGTCTGCATAATGCACATTTAAATGGAGAGAAAAAAAAGAGATTAGTGTAGAAGTAACATTTTTGGGGGATGCAGAGATTGGGTAATATGATGTCTGGTCACAGCGGCTGATTGGCTGATTGTTAAAGGTCAAAGGTCAAGCGTTAGAGGTGACAGCCTGGCGCTTTGAAGTCTCTCCCTCCCCGGGGTAGCTGTCACCCTCAGGCTCTCTTTTTTTTCTCCTCTCTTTCTCCTTCTGCTCGTCCTGTATGAGTGACTGGCATAAACTGCATTTTCTTAAAAATGTACTATGCAGAAATCGCTCCTCTATTTCCTGTTTGCTAAAATTCTAATAATTTGCCTAATTTTAGGTTATGTGACAAAACAAATAAATATAGTGTAGAGAATCATTGTATCATCTAAACCGTTGTGAAATATATTTTCCATAACCAGAAATATAGTATTTTCAGCATGTTTGAAGCTGGTGTACAAAACTGAAAGTTAAAGACGCAAAACGAAACTTAAGAAATAGCACACGTAGAATAGATCTACCGCTTCTTAGACTTCTTTGAGAATGACAGCTCTATAACACACATTTCTATGTGAATTTGGTCAGGTCGCCCAAAAAGTGACATATTGCTGCTTTGGCTATTTCGATAGCCCATAATGTATACAGTTGGTCTGGATCATAGATATAGACTTAATAGAAGGTACACATACAGCACATGTAGAAACCATATTTTAGTCTAATGTTGCTCTTTTGAACCATGTGGCTAAGCCTTCTGTGAGTGTTGAGTTTATTTTGGGATTTGGCAAGTTAGGCTTTTGTTCAATCAAGTCCTTTCTATCTATGCTGAGAGAACTACCTCCTGATCATTCCAAGAGCAAGCCCATATGATCTGTCACATTTGGGGAGAGAAGCCTGGCGGTTTTTGGATGAGATTTGCAACTTGACTAAGACAAGGCCTGTTTTCAGAAAACACTGATTGAAGAGAACTTCTCGCCTCGGGGATGGAAGTGAGACGTGTGCAAGGCCCCCTATGCTCACACACACACACCACACACACACACACATCACACACACACACGCCACACACACATCACACACACACACGCCACACACACCACACACACACACACAACGTACACGCACACACACACCACACACACACACATCACACACACCACACACACACACACCACACACACACACACAACGTACACGCACACACACATCACACACACCACACACACCACACACACACACACACCACACACACAACGTACACGCACACACACCACACACACACACCACACACACACACCGCACACACACACACATCACACACACCGCACATGCACACACACCACACACACTACACACCAGACACGCACAAACACCACACACACACACACCACACACAGACACAGACACACACATACACAAAGTATGGCATCATAACAAGCTTGCTTTTAGACCGCAAACGTTTGTAATTCAGTATTCTGTTCCAGCACGGTGCAATCTTTTTAAAGTGTCCCTAGAGTGTCTGTTCAGATGGATAGAGGAATAGAGAGAGGGAGAGAGGGAGAGAGGGAGGGATAGAGGGATAGAGAGAGAGAGACAGAGGGAGAGAGGGAGGGATAGAGGGATAGAGAGAGAGAGACAGAGGGAGAGAGGGAGGGAGGGAGGGGGAGAGAGAGAGAGACAGAGGGAGAGAACGGGAGAACGGTAGCGGGAGAGAGGGGTTGGGAAAGAGAGAGAGAGGGAAATGGCTGGATCTCCTTAGACTTGCTCCCTCTGGAATACAGTATGTTTCTCTCAGAGAATCAGTGCGCGACACATCTTGCTCCAGATTCGTAATTCCTCCAACACGCATCCAGCATTCACCTGTGCATTCTTTACCAGCGAGACATAAACACACGAGTGGCTCTGCAGAGTAAAAGGAGCAATGGAGAGAGAGAAAAATAGGAAGAAAGAGAGAAACGGGTA
This sequence comes from Oncorhynchus nerka, assembly GCF_034236695.1. NCBI lineage: Eukaryota > Metazoa > Chordata > Actinopteri > Salmoniformes > Salmonidae > Oncorhynchus > Oncorhynchus nerka. The sequence continues at coordinate 12,737,500 of NC_088417.1, forward strand.
GAGAGCAGCAGAGACAAGCAGGCCAGTTTGAACCCTAAAGAGAAACGGGTAGTGAGCAGCAGAGACAAGCAGGCCAGTTTGAACCCTAAAGAGAAACGGGTAGTGAGCAGCAGAGACAAACAGGCCAGTTTGAACCCTAAAGAGAAACGGGTAGTGAGCAGCAGAGACAAGCAGGCCAGTTTGAACCCTAAAGAGAAACGGGTAGTGAGCAGCAGAGACAAGCAGGCCAGTTTGAACCCTAAAGAGAAACGGGTAGTGAGCAGCAGAGACAAGCAGGCCAGTTTGAACCCTAAAGAGAAACAGGTAGAGAGCAGCAGAGACAAGCAGGCCTGTTTGAACACTAAAGAGAAACGGGTAGTGAGCAGCAGAGACAAGCAGGCCAGTTTGAACCCTAAATAGGAACGGGTAGTGAGCAGCAGAGACAAGCAGGCCAGTTTGAACACTAAAGAGAAACGGGTAGTGAGCAGCAGAGACAAGCAGGCCTGTTTGAACCCTAAAGAGAAACGGGTAGTGAGCAGCAGAGACAAGCAGGCCAGTTTGAACCCTAAATAGGAACGGGTAGTGAGCAGCAGAGACAAGCAGGCCAGTTTGAACACTAAAGAGAAACGGGTAGTGAGCAGCAGAGACAAGCAGGCCTGTTTGAACCCTAGCACACAGAGAATACTCTTCTCCTTTTCTGCTTCTCTCTCTTCCCTCCATTCACTCATAGTGTGCTTCCTAATGGACAGATGGCAGTCTATTGTTTACTGAGCCAAGGTACAATGCCTTATCTGCCATTGCAGCGGAAACTGGGCTAGCATTTCTGCTTGACCCAGCTTAATACTGCCACCACCAAAAAAAAGGAGGGAGGGAGAGAGAGAGGGAAGGAAGGAGGGAGGGAGGGAGGGAGGTTAATAAAGATTAACACCGGCAAAAGTGTCCCAAATATGAATTCTCTCCTCTTTTTCGTTGATTTCAACCTCTGTGTTTTGTAACGTTTTGTTCTCTCTCCGCATCCCCCCCATCTTCCCCCATCCTCCCCATCTTCCCCTTCCTCCCCATCTTCCCCTTCCTGCCCATCCTCCCCCATCCTCCCCATCTTCCCCTTCCTCCCAATCTTCCCCTTCCTGCCCATCCTCCCCCTTCCTCCCCATCTTCCCCATCCTCTCCATCTTCCCCCATCCTCCCCCATTATCCCTCAGAAATGTATTTTCTCTCTCCCCATCCTCCCCCTCCATCTCTCAGAAATGTCTCTTCTCTCATCCCCCATCCCCCAGCCCTCCCTCAGTCATGGCTCTTCTCTCATCCCCCAGCCCTCCTCAGTCATGTCTCTTCTCTCATCCCCCATCCCCCCCAGCCCTCCCTCAGTCATGTCTCTTCTCTCATCCCCATCCCCCAGCCCTCCCTCAGTCATGTCTATTCTCTCATCCCCCATCCCCCCCAGCCCTCCCTCAGAAATGTCTCTTCTCTCATCCCCCAGCCCTCCCTCAGTCATGTCTCTTCTCTCATCCCCCCCCCCCCCAGCGCTCCCTCAGTCATGTCTCTTCTCTCATCCCCCATCCCCCAGCGCTCCCTCAGTCATGTCTCTTCTCTCATCCCCATCCCCCAGCCCTCCCTCAGTCATGTCTCTTCTCTCATCCCCCATCCCCCCCAGCCCTCCCTCAGTCATGTCTCTTCTCTCATCCCCCAGCCCTCCCTCAGTCATGTCTCTTCTCTCATCCCCCATCCCCCAGCCCTCCCTCAGTCATGGCTCTTCTCTCATCCCCCAGCCCTCCCTCAGTCATGTCTCTTCTCTCATCCCCCATCCCCCCAGCCCTCCCTCAGTCATGTCTCTTCTCTCATCCCCCATCCCCCAGCCCTCCCTCAGTCATGTCTATTCTCTCATCCCCCATCCCCCCCAGCCCTCCCTCAGAAATGTCTCTTCTCTCATCCCCCAGCCCTCCCTCAGTCATGTCTCTTCTCTCATCCCCCACCCCCCCCCAGCGCTCCCTCAGTCATGTCTCTTCTCTCATCCCCCATCCCCCCCAGCGCTCCCTCAGTCATGTCTCTTCTCTCATCCCCCATCCCCCAGCCCTCCCTCAGTCATGTCTCTTCTCTCATCCCCCATCCCCCCCAGCCCTCCCTCAGTCATGTCTCTTCTCTCATCCCCCAGCCCTCCCTCAGTCATGTCTCTTCTCTCATCCCCCATCCCCCAGCCCTCCCTCAGTCATGTCTCTTCTCTCATCCCCCAGCCCTCCCTCAGTCATGTCTCTTCTCTCATCCCCCATCCCCCCAGCCCTCCCTCAGTCATGTCTCTTCTCTCATCCCCCAGCCCTCCCTCAGTCATGTCTCTTCTCTCATCCCCCATCCCCCAGCCCTCCCTCAGTCATGTCTCTTCTCTCATCCCCCAGCCCTCCCTCAGTCATGTCTCTTCTCTCATCCCCCATCCCCCAGCCCTCCCTCAGTCATGTCTCTTCTCTCATCCCCCCAGCCCTCCCTCAGTCATGTCTCTTCTCTCATCCCCCATCCCCCAAGCCCTCCCTCAGTCATGTCTCTTCTCTCATCCCCCCCAGCCCTCCCCCAGTCATGTCTCTTCTCTCATCCCCCAGCCCTCCTCAGTCATGTCTCATCCCCCATCCCCCAGCCCTCCCTCAGTCATGTCTCTTCTCTCATCCCCCAGCCCTCCCTCAGTCATGTCTCATCCCCCATCCCCCAGCCCTCCCTCAGTCATGTCTCTTCTCTCATCCCCCAGCCCTCCCTCAGTCATGTCTCTTCTCTCATCCCCCAGCCCTCCCTCAGTCATGTCTCATCCCCCATCCCCCAGCCCTCCCTCAGTCATGTCTCTTCTCTCATCCCCCAAGCCCTCCCTCAGTCATGTCTCATCCCCCATCCCCCAGCCCTCCCTCAGTCATGTCTCTTCTCTCATCCCCATCCCCCAGCCCTCCCTCAGTCATGTCTCTTCTCTCATCCCCCAGCCCTCCCTCAGTCATGTCTCATCCCCCATCCCCCCCCCAGCCGTCCCTCAGTCATGTCTCATCCCCCATCCCCCAGCCCTCCCTCAGAAATGTCTCTTCTCTCATCCCCCAGCCCTCCCTCAGTCATGTCTCTTCTCTCATCCCCCAGCCCTCCCTCAGTCATGTCTCTTCTCTCATCCCCCATCCCCCCAGCCCTCCCTCAGAAATGTCTCTTCTCTCATCCCCCAGCCCTCCCTCAGTCATGTCTCTTCTCTCATCCCCCACCCCCCCAGCGCTCCCTCAGTCATGTCTCTTCTCTCATCCCCCATCCCCCCCAGCCCTCCCTCAGAAATGTCTCTTCTCTCATCCCCCAGCCCTCCCTCAGTCATGTCTCTTCTCTCATCCCCACCCCCCCCAGCGCTCCCTCAGTCATGTCTCTTCTCTCATCCCCCATCCCCCAGCGCTCCCTAAATCATGTCTCTTCTCTCATCCCCCATCCCCCAGCCCTCCCTCAGTCATGTCTCTTCTCTCATCCCCCATCCCCCAGCCCTCCCTCAGTCATGTCTCTTCTCTCATCCCCCATCCCCCAGCTCTCCCTCAGTCATGTCTCTTCTCTCATCCCCCAGCCCTCCCTCAGTCATGTCTCTTCTCTCATCCCCCATCCCCCAGCCCTCCCTCAGTCATGTCTCTTCTCTCATCCCCCAGCCCTCCCTCAGTCATGTCTCTTCTCTCATCCACCATCCCCCAGCCCTCCCTCAGTCATGTCTCTTCTCTCATCCCCCATCCCCCAGCCCTCCCTCAGTCATGTCTCTTCTCTCATCCCCCAGCCCTCCCTCAGTCATGTCTCTTCTCTCATCCCCCATCCCCCAAGCCCTCCCTCAGTCATGTATCATCCCCCATCCCCCAGCACTCCCTCAGTCATGTCTCTTCTCTCATCCCCCAGCCCTCCCTCAGTCATGTCTCATCCCCCATCCCCCAGCCCTCCCTCAGTCATGTCTCTTCTCTCATCCCCCAGCCCTCCCTCAGTCATGTCTCTTCTCTCATCCCCCCAGCCCTCCCTCAGTCATGTCTCATCCCCCATCCCCCAGCCCTCCCTCAGTCATTTCTCTTCTCTCATCCCCCATCCCCCAGCCCTCCCTCAGTCATGTCTCTTCTCTCATCACCCCAGCCCTCCCTCAGTCATGTCTCATCCCCATCCCCCAGCCCTCCCTCAGTCATGTCTCATCCCCCATCCCCCAGCCCTCCCTCAGTCATGTCTCTTCTCTCATCCCCCATCCCCCAGCCCTCCCTCAGTCATGTCTCTTCTCTCATCCCCCATCCCCCCAGCCCTCCCCTCAGTCATGTCTCTTCTCTCATCCCCCAGCCCTCCCTCAGTCATGTCTCTTCTCTCATCCCCCATCCCCCAGCCCTCCCTCAGTCATGTCTCTTCTCTCATCCCCCAGCCCTCCCTCAGTCATGTCTCTTCTCTCATCCCCCATCCCCCAGCCCTCCCTCAGTCATGTCTCTTCTCTCATCCCCCAGCCCTCCCTCAGTCATGTCTCTTCTCTCATCCCCCATCCCCCAGCCCTCCCTCAGTCATGTCTCTTCTCTCATCCCCCAGCCCTCCCTCAGTCATGTCTCTTCTCTCATCCCCCATCCCCCAGCCCTCCCTCAGTCATGTCTCTTCTCTCATCCCCCATCCCCCAGCCCTCCCTCAGTCATGTCTCTTCTCTCATCCTCCCCCCAGCCCTCCTCAGTCATGTCTCTTCTCTCATCCCCCATCCCCCAAGCCCTCCCTCAGTCATGTCTCTTCTCTCATCCCCCAGCCCTCCCCCAGTCATGTCTCTTCTCTCATCCCCCCAGCCCTCCCTCAGTCATGTCTCTTCTCTCATCCCCCAGCCCTCCCTCAGTCATGTCTCTTCTCTCATCCCCATCCCCCAGCCCTCCCTCAGTCATGTCTCTTCTCTCATCCCCCAGCCCTCCCTCAGTCATGTCTCTTCTCTCATCCCCCATCCCCCAGCCCTCCCTCAGTCATGTCTCTTCTCTCATCCCCCAGCCCTCCCTCAGTCATGTCTCTTCTCTCATCCCCATCCCCCAGCCCTCCCTCAGTCATGTCTCTTCTCTCATCCCCCATCCCCCAGCCCTCCCTCAGTCATGTCTCTTCTCTCATCCCCCAGCCCTCCCTCAGTCATGTCTCATCCCCCATCCCCCCAGCCCTCCCTCAGACATGTCTCTTCTCTCATCCCCCAGCCCTCCCTCAGTCATGTCTCTTCTCTCATCCCCCAGCCCTCCCTCAGTCATGTCTCATCCCCCATCCCCCAGCCCTCCCTCAGTCATGTCTCTTCTCTCATCCCCCAAGCCCTCCCTCAGTCATGTCTCATCCCCCATCCCCCAGCCCTCCCTCAGTCATGTCTCTTCTCTCATCCCCCATCCCCCAGCCCTCCCTCAGTCATGTCTCTTCTCTCATCCCCCCAGCCCTCCCTCAGTCATGTCTCATCCCCCATCCCCCCAGCCGTCCCTCAGTCATGTCTCATCCCCCATCCCCCAGCCCTCCCTCAGTCATGTCTCTTCTCTCATCCCCCATCCCCCAGCCCTCCCTCAGTCATGTCTCTTCTCTCATCCCCCATCCCCCCCAGCCCTCCCTCAGTCATGTCTCTTCTCTCATCCCCCATCCCCCCAGCCCTCCCTCAGAAATGTCTCTTCTCTCATCCCCCAGCCCTCCCTCAGTCATGTCTCTTCTCTCATCCCCCAGCCCTCCCTCAGTCATGTCTCTTCTCTCATCCCCCATCCCCCCCAGCCCTCCCTCAGAAATGTCTCTTCTCTCATCCCCCAGCCCTCCCTCAGTCATGTCTCTTCTCTCATCCCCCCCCAGCGCTCCCTCAGTCATGTCTCTTCTCTCATCCCCATCCCCCCAGCGCTCCCTCAGTCATGTCTCTTCTCTCATCCCCCATCCCCCAGCCCTCCCTCAGTCATGTCTCTTCTCTCATCCCCCATCCCCCAGCCCTCCCTCAGTCATGTCTCTTCTCTCATCCCCCATCCCCCAGCTCTCCCTCAGTCATGTCTCTTCTCTCATCCCCCAGCCCTCCCTCAGTCATGTCTCTTCTCTCATCCCCCATCCCCCCAGCCCTCCCTCAGTCATGTCTCTTCTCTCATCCCCCATCCCCCAGCCCTCCCTCAGTCATGTCTCTTCTCTCATCCCCCATCCCCCCCAGCCCTCCCTCCATAATGGAGTGTGCTGCAGCAGCACAGCAGCTTTCCCCTGGGGGACAAAGGTGATTTCTCGACGGTGGGTTGGGGTGCAATCAGCTTGGACCAATCAGTAATGAGGGTTAATCAGCTGATCGATTGGCCATAGTGCTGTGGTGGTCGCAGCTCCTGTGTGACTGGCTGCCGTGGTCCTCCAACCCCCTGAGGGCCAAGGGTTGGGAACTTTTAATTATCCAGCCACTACTCCGATTGACTGAATGGTCAATGGCTTTACTACCGAAGCATCACTGCTCAATAATAATAGAAAACAATGTGAGCGTTGCATGTCAACTCGAAGGGGGGCCCGGTCCAAGAGGGCCTAAGACAAGGATATGGGGTATCATTAGATAACAAGTTAAGTTAATTACCCTTCCAGGGGAGAAGGAGATGCCATGCCAAGCAAGCAGGCATCCCTCCTGGAGAAATGGCCATCAGGCGTTAGACATGGATGCCTTTTATCCTGGTTTTTTTTATGGACCCTATCTTGCAAAGACTACCCAGCTAGCACACAATGTTCTGAGAACCATATGTTACTTAGAACTTGGTGAGAGAGTGGTTGTCCTATGGTTATTTTGCATCCAACCTTCCCACAATGTTCTGGGAATTGTGCAGGATACCCAGCTAGCACACAATGTTCTGAGAACCATCTGTGTCTTAGGTTTTCTACTTGTTTCCTCATAGTTCTATTTAAGTCATGTTCTCAGAACGTTCAGAGAACGTTAAGAAACAACGTTCTTCTTTGGGAATTTCAGGACTTCAGCATAACATTTTCTACAGGTTTCCTTATGGTTCTATTTCAAGTCATGCTCTCAAATTGTTCCAAGAACGTTAAGAAACAAGGTTCTTCTGTGGGAATTTCAGTACTTCAGGATAACATTTTTTTCAGGCTTTCTCGTGGTTCTATTTAAAATAATGTTCTCAGAACATTAAGGAAAGTTTCAATTAAATCCACAAGAGAACATTAGTAACATTCAAAGAACGTTGTTATACATTCCGTTCTCAGCGTCAACAAAACTCTCTCTATCCTCAATCTTGTTAGGTGTGCCGAGGTGTGTTGGCAGAGTTTTAAAAATATATTGCATGCTAGCTCCATCCTGTTGGCGCAGTGGACTAATTCCACGGATAGAGAACAGAAGATCATAGCTTTGAATCTCACTGACACCGTGCCACAATAAAAATCTAATCAAATGTTAATGTCTCCTATCTGTGCTTGGAGTTCAGAACAGTGAACCCAAACTAAGCATTGTTATTACAAGTCTTATTGAAAATATGTTCTTAGAACATTATTTAATTACCTTCAAACCAACCAAACATTTCCATTCTCAGAAAAGTTCAATAAAACTCCTAGGAAAACTTTCAGGGAACCATAGTAAAACGTTCTAAGAACCTCCTTGCATTCCAAATGTATGTTCCCAGAACAGGTGAAGTTTTCCTTTAGATTCCCAGAAGGTTTAAAAACGTTACGTTTTACTGATCAGGAAACGTATGGCTTCGTTCCCAGAACCAACAAGAAACCAAAAAAATATGTTTCCCACAACTTCCAAGGAACCAAATGTGAAATCTGGGTAGGTTGTTAATCAGGACCCCAACAGTATGGGGCCATATGGCGGCAGGCTGGAAACCACACTGTCGCCTAGTCTGACAGTGAAGAGAAGTTGTATGTCAAGGGGGAAGAAGATGTTGCGTTGAGCTCCAGCTGCTTGTTAAAAGTGGACTCTAAAAATGTAGTGGCTGAATAGGTTCCCCCCATCAGGTCGCTTCACTGGAATGGTCCTGAACACACCTCTGGCAAATTGACATGACAATAGATAGGTTGACGTTACAAATGTCTGGCTGGCTCTCACACTGAGTGCACTTATAGTTAGGCCCAGGAGCATGACCTAACATGAGCTGAACACGAAAAAGATGTATTCCGCAATAAGCAAATAAGAAAACACTCACGCAGAGCCTGTGCTCATAGTAGCCAGGGACTTTAATGCAGGGAAACTTAAATCCATTTTACCAAATTTCTATCAGCATGTTAAATGCGGAACCAGAGGGAAAATAACTCTATACCACCTTTACTCCACACACAGAAACACATACAAAGATCTAGACCACCTTTATTCCACACACAGAGACACATACAAAGATCTATACCACCTTTACTCCACACACAGAGACACATACAAAGCTATAGACCACCTTTACTCCACACACAGAGACACATACAAAGATCTATACCACCTTTACTCCACACACAGAGACACATGCAAAGATCTATACCACCTTTATTCCACACACAGAGACACATACAAAGATCTATACCACCTTTACTCCACACACAGAGACACATACAAAGCTATAGACCACCTTTATTCCACACACAGAGACACATACAAAGATCTAGACCACCTTTACTCCACACACAGAGACACATACAAAGATCTAGACCACCTTTATTCCACACACAGAGACACATACAAAGATCTAGACCACCTTTACTCCACACACAGAGACACATACAAAGCTATAGACCACCTTTACTCCACACACAGAGACACATACAAAGATCTAGACCACCTTTATTCCACACACAGAGACACATACAAAGATCTATACCACCTTTACTCCACACACAGAGACACATACAAAGCTATAGACCACCTTTACTCCACACACAGAGACACATACAAAGATCTATACCATCTTTACTCCACACACAGAGACACATGCAAAGATCTATACCACCTTTATTCCACACACAGAGACACATACAAAGATCTATACCACCTTTACTCCACACACAGAGACACATACAAAGCTATAGACCACCTTTATTCCACACACAGAGACACATACAAAGATCTAGACCACCTTTACTCCACACACAGAGACACATACAAAGATCTAGACCACCTTTATTCCACACACAGAGACACATACAAAGATCTAGACCACCTTTACTCCACACACAGAGACACATACAAAGCTATAGACCACCTTTACTCCACACACAGAGACACATACAAAGATCTAGACCACCTTTATTCCACACACAGAGACACATACAAAGATCTATACCACCTTTACTCCACACACAGAGACACATACAAAGCTATAGACCACCTTTACTCCACACACAGAGACACATACAAAGATCTATACCATCTTTACTCCACACACAGAGACACATGCAAAGATCTATACCACCTTTATTCCACACACAGAGACACATACAAAGATCTATACCACCTTTACTCCACACACAGAGACACATACAAAGCTATAGACCACCTTTATTCCACACACAGAGACACATACAAAGATCTAGACCACCTTTACTCCACACACAGAGACACATACAAAGATCTAGACCACCTTTATTCCACACACAGAGACACATACAAAGATCTAGACCACCTTTACTCCACACACAGAGACACATACAAAGCTATAGACCACCTTTACTCCACACACAGAGACACATACAAAGATCTAGACCACCTTTATTCCACACACAGAGACACATACAAAGATCTATACCACCTTTACTCCACACACAGAGACACATACAAAGCTATAGACCACCTTTACTCCACACACAGAGACACATACAAAGATCTATACCATCTTTACTCCACACACAGAGACACATGCAAAGATCTATACCACCTTTATTCCACACACAGAGACACATACAAAGATCTATACCACCTTTACTCCACACACAGAGACACATACAAAGCTATAGACCACCTTTATTCCACACACAGAGACACATACAAAGATCTAGACCACCTTTACTCCACACACAGAGACACATACAAAGATCTAGACCACCTTTATTCCACACACAGAGACACATACAAAGATCTAGACCACCTTTACTCCACACACAGAGACACATACAAAGCTATAGACCACCTTTACTCCACACACAGAGACACATACAAAGATCTAGACCACCTTTACTCCACACACAGAGACACATACAAAGCTATAGACCACCTTTATTCCACACACAGAGACACATACAAAGCTCTCCCTCGCCCTGTATTTGGCAAATCTGACCATAATTCTATCCTCCTTATTCATGTTCACAAGCTAAAATTAAAGTAGGAAGCACCAGTGACTGCATCAATAAAAAAGTGGTCAGATGAAGCAGATGCTAAGCTACAGGACTGTTTTGCTAGCACAGAATGGAAAATGTTCCGGGATTCCTTTGATGGCATTGAGGAGTACGCCACATCAGTCACTAGCTTCATCAATATGTGCATCGATGACTTTGTCCCCACTGTGACCGTACGTACATACCCCAACCAGAAGCCATGGATTACAGGCAGCATCCGCACTGAGCTACAGGCTAGAACTGCCGCTTCCAAGGAGCGGGACTCTAACCAGGAAGCATGTAAGAAATCCCGCTATGCCCTCCGACGAACCATCAAACAGGCAAAGGGTCAATACAGGACTAAGATCGAGTCGTACCACACCGGCTCTGACGCTCGTCGGATGTGGCAGGGCTTGCAAACCATTACAGACTACAAAGGGAAGCACAGCCGAGAGCTGCCCATTGACACGAGCCTACCAGACCAGCTAAACTACTTCTATGATTGCTTCGAGGCAAATAACACTGAAAGATGCATGAGAGCAAAATGCTTGATATTACTGTGATCACGCTCTCCGCACCTGATGTGAGTAGGACCATTAAACAGGTCAACATTCACAAGGCCACAGGGCCAGACGGGTTACCAGGACGGGTTACCAGGACGTGTACCTGGTAACCCAGGTAGAGAGAGCATCCTGTCGGGCTGGTACGGCAACTGCTCCGCCCAAAAACTATTAAACTAAAACTATTCCCCCTCAGGAGACTGAAAAGGTTTGGCATGGGTCCTCAGATCTTCAAAAGGTTCTACAGCTGCACCATTGAGAGTATCCTGACTGGATGCATCACTGCCTGGTATGGCAACTGCTCGGCCTCCGACCGCAAGGCACTACAGAGGGTAGTGCGAATGGCCCAGTACATCACTGGGGCCAAGCTTCCTGCCATCCAGGACCTCTATACCAGGCGGTGTCAGAGGAAGGCTAAAAATTGTCAAAGACTCCAGCCACTTTAGTCATAGACTGTTCTCTCTGCTACCACATAGCAAGCGGTACCGGAACACCAAGTCTAGGTTCAAGAGGATTCTACCAGCTTCTACCAGCTTCTACCCCCAAGCACTAAGACTCAAATGGCTATCCAGACTATTTGCAATGCCCCCCCCCCCCCCCACACACCTCTTTGCATCACTGCATGGTCACTTATGCATAGTCACTTTATTTACTCTACCTACATGTACATACTACCTGGTGCCCCCGCATATTGACTCTGTATCAGTACCCCCTGTATATAGCCTCGCTATTGTTATTTTACTGCTGCTCTTTAATTACTTGTTACTTTTATCTCTTATTCTTATCCCTATTTTTTTGAAACTGCATTGTTGGTTAGGGGCTCGTAAGTAAGCATTTCACTGTAAGGTCTACACCTGTTGTATTCGGCGCATGTGACTAGTACAATTTGATTTGACAAGGTTGCGGAGTTGTTCCTGCTCAACTGCTAAATCAGATCAAAACAGCTCAGTGATGCTCAGTAGACGTATTAAAATGTGCTTTTAGATATAGTCAGTTGTCAGACAGGGCTCTCCTTAAGAACCACGTCTGGTCATAGATTGTTTATCAAATAAAATAGAGGAGTTGTAGCAAAACCGGAGCTAAACTAGGATCAATATAGTAGGAAACAAAGAGTGCGAAATAGAACATTTGATGCTAGGCTAATCAAAACAACACCAGATGAGTCTTAGAGAGCCTCTCTCCTTGTAATTTCACACACTTGCAGGCTATTTGCCTGGCATTTTGTGGGATTAATTTACTATGTATATTACTATTTATATTACTATTTAAATTGACTGCTTTGTGCAGACAATTTATAACTGTCCAGTTTTTTCTAATTAATCACAAAATATTTTTGTTTTGCCTGCAGCTGATTTGAGGGAGTGGTGACTCACAGACGAGCCAGAGCTCATACATCAAACACAAGGCCTCTCTCTCTATCTCACTCTCTCTTCCTCCCTCCCCCTCCATCCCTACCCCTCTCTATCCTCTGCTAGGAAACATCCCCTTGCCCCTCTCCCCTACTCCTCCATCTCTCTTCTCCTTCCTCCCCTCCTTCTCCTTTCTCTCTCGCCTCAGTGGCGGCTGTGCAGGCCTAGGCCTGGGGGCAGAGGAGAAGAGCCCAGATTTGTCCTCTGTCGTGTGACTTCCTATTTTTTTTATCTGAAGCCACTTTCCAGGCCCAGACCAGCTCCTGGAGCTGCTTGAATTTTTCCCTTCCCTTCCTCTTTGTGTTTCTGTTCTCTATTTTTTGGGGAGCGCAAGGTTCCGGTTCTACTCACAACTCACACATTTACATGTTGTATTTACCTTTACAAGCGGTCGAGTGATGCAGGCGTGTGCATGTGTGTTCTTAGTCCTGAGGATTCGGGTTGCTTGCAGTTTTGTCATTGATAAACAAATACAGCAAGCAAGGACCTAATCATATTCTCTGAAATTAATCAAGGTAGTCGTTTTAGTTTGCTCAAATTATTTGATTGCAAATAGAGTGAATAGGTAGTATATTTTGGCCAGGGGTGGAAAAAAGTACCACATTGTCCTACTTGAGTAAAAGTAATGATACCTTAATAGAAAAAGTCACCCAGTAAAACAGTACTTGAGTAAAAGTAAACATGTATTTGGTTTTAAATAAACTTAAGGATCAAAAAATTAATACATAAACAATTTCAAATTCCTTATATTGAGCAAACCAGACGGCACTATATTCTTGTTTTTTAAATTACCAATAGCCAGGGGCTATCTCCAGCACTCAGACATAATCTACAAATGAAGCATGTGTGTTTAGTGAGTCTGCCAGATCAGAGACAGCAAAGATGACCAGGGATGTGTTCTTGATAAATGCATATATTGGAACATTTTCCTGTCCTGCTAAGCATTCAAAAATTAACGAGTTCTTTTGGTTGTCGGGGAAAATTTATGGAGTAAAAATTACATTATTTTCTTTTGGAATGTAGTGAAGTAAAAGTATAAGTTGTCAAAAATATAAATAGTAAAGTAAAGTACAGATACCCCCCCCCAAAAATGACTTGCATAATCATATAGATAGATACATGATGTAACGCATAACCTAACACTTGATTATAAAATAACACAGAGATTAATCAGCAAATTAACCAGATTTTTATTAGCATTCATATCAGACCCTCTGGAAGAGACATTGGAGAGTCTTTGTGGGCCTGTTGTCTGCTAGAAAACGAGAACACACACACAGTCTATTCTTCCTGAGGAGGAAACCTATTTTGCAGAGCAAAGATAGATGGGTAGGTCATTCTGTGTCAGGGGAGGTAAAGCAGAAACAAGCAGAAGATTGTTTTCCACGTCCACTGGAGGGGCAATGGTCAATCCACTCTACCAGGGTGGCTACCAGGGTGGCTACCAGGGTGCCTACCAAATCAAATAAAACACTATTGTATTAGTCACATGCGCCGTGTGAAATGCAGATAAGAATAAGAGATAAAAGTCACAAGTAATTAAAGAGCGGCAGTAAAAAATAACAATATATACAGGGGGGTGCCGGTACAGGGTCAATGTGCAGGGGCACCGGTTAGTTGAGGTGGTAGAGTTAAATATAGTGACTATGCATAGATGACAACAGAGAGTGGCAGTGGTGTGGAGAGGGCAGGGCGGAGGGGGGACAATGCAAATATTCTGGGTAGATGTTCAGGAGTCTTAGTGCTTGGGGGTAGAAGCTGTTTAGAAGCCTCTTGGACCTAGACTTGGTGCTCCGGTACCGCTTGCCATGCGGTAGCAGAGATAACAGTCTATAACTAAAGTGGCTAGAGTCTTTGGCAATTTTTAGGGCCTTCCTCTGACACCGCCTGGTATAAAGGTCCTGGATGGCAGGAAGCTTGGCCCCAGTGATGTACTGGGCCGTTCGAACAACCCTCTGAAGTACCTTGCGGTCGAAGGCCAATCAGTTGCCATACCAGGCAGTGATGCAACCAGATGCTCTCGATGGTGCAGCTGTAGAACCTATTGAAGATCTGAGGACCCATGCCCAATCTTTTCAGTCTCCTAAGGAGCAATATGTTTTGTCGTGCCCGCTTCATGACTGTCATGGTGTGCTTGGACCATGTTAGTTTGTTGGTGATGTGGACACCAAGGAAGTTGAAGTTCTCAACCTGCTCCACTGCAGCCTCATCGATGAGAATAGGGGCATGATCGGTCCTCTTTTTCCTGTAGTCCACAATCATCTCCTTTGTCTTGATCACTTTGAGGGAGAGGTTGTTGTCCTGGCAACAGATGGCCAGGTCTCTGATCTCCTCCCTATAGAATGTCTCGTTGTTGTCGGTGATATGGCCTACCACTGTTGTGTCATCGGCAAATTCAATGATGGTGTTGGAGTCCTGCCTGGCCATGCAGTCATGAGTGAATAGGGAGTACAGGAGCGGGCTGAGCACGCACCCCTGAGGGGCTCCTGTGTTGAGGATCAGCGTGGCGGATGTGTTGTTACCTACCCTTACCACCTGGGGGCGGCCCGTCAGGAAGTCCAGGATCCAGTTGCAGAGGGAGGTGTTTAGTCCCAGGGTCCTATGGGCACTATGGTGTTGAACACTGAGCTGTATTCAATGAATAGCATTCTCACATAGATGTTCATTTTGTCCAGGTGGGAAAGGGCAGTGTGGAGTGCAATAGAGATTACATCATCTGTGGATCTTTTGGGGTGGTATGCAAATTGGAGTGGGTCTAGGGTTTCTGGGATGATGGTGTTGATGTGAGCCATGACCAGCCTTTCAAAATACTTGATGGCTATAGACATGAGTGCTACGGGTCGGTAGTCATTTAGGCAGGTTACCTTAGTGTTCTTGGGCACAGGCACTATGGTTGTCTACTTAAAACATGTTGGTATTACAGACTCGGACAGCAAGAGGTTGAAAATGTCAGTGAAGACATGTGCTTGTTGGTCAGCGCATGCTCGCAGTACATCCTGGTAATCCATCTGGCCCTGCGACCTTGGGAATGTTCACCTGTCTTAAAGTCTTACTCACATCGGCTGAGGAGAGCATGATCACACAGTCTTCCGGTACAGCTGGTGCTCTCATGCATGTATCAGTGTTATTTGCCTCGAAGCCAGCATAAAAGGAGTTTAGCTCATCTGGTAGGCTCGTGTCACTGGGTAGCTCTCGGCTGTGCTTCCCTTTGTAGTCTGTAATGGTTTGCAGGCCCTGCCACATACGATGAGTGTCAGAACTGGTGTAGGATGACTCGATCTTAGTCCTGTATTGGCGCTTGCCTGTTTGATGGTTCGTCTGAGGGCATAGCAGGATTTCTTATAAGCTTCTGGGATAGAATCCCGCTCCTAGCCTTTAGCTCAGTGCAGATGCTGCCTGTAATCCATGGCTTCTGGTTGGGGTATGTACCTACGGTCACTGTGGGGACAACATCATCGATACACTTGTTGATGAAGTCAATGACAGATTTGTTGTACATCTCAATGCCATCGGAGGAATCCCGAAACATATTCCAGTCTGTGCTAGCAAAACAGTCCTGTAGCTTAGCATCTGATTCATCTGACCACTTTTTTATTGATGTCGTCACTGGTGCTTCCTGCTTTCATTTTTGCTTGTGGACAGGAATCAGGAGGATAGAATTATGGTCAGATTTGCTAATTGGAGGGTGGAGAGAGCTTTGTATGTGTCTCTGTGTGTGGAGTGTAGGTGATCCAAAGTTATTTTCCCTCTGGTTGCACATTTAACATGCTGATAGAATTTTGGTAAAACTGAGTTAAGTTTCCCTGCATTAAAGTCCCCAGCTACTAGGAGCGCCACCTCTGGGTGAGAGTTGTCTTGTTTGCTTATAGCGGAATACAGCTCATTCAATTCTATCTAAGTGCCAGCCTCTGACTGTGGTGGTGTGTAAACAGCTACAAAGAATGCATATGAAAACTCTCTCAGTAGGTAGGTAGTTTGGTTTACAGCTTATCATGAGAAAGACTACCTCAGGCGAGCAATAGCTCAAGACTTCCTTAGATATCGTACACCAGCTGTTGTTTACAAAAATACATAGATTTGCCACCCCTTGTCTTACCAGACGCCGCTTTTCTATCCTGCCGGTACATCGTATAACCAGACAGCTGTATGTTGATGTTGTCGTCATTCAACTCCGTGAAGCATACAATGTTTCAGTTTTTAATGTCCCGTTGGTAGTTTAATCACGACACTGTAACTCATCAATTTTATTGTCCAAAGATTGCACATTTGCTAGCAGAATTGAGGGAAGTGGGGGTTTATTTTCCATCGCCTTCGACTTCTCAGCAGGCAGCCCGCTCTCCGGCCTCTCTTTCTCCACCTCCTCTTCACGCAGATCACGGGGCTCGGGGCCTGTTCCCGAGGGAGCCGTATATCCTCCACCTCGGGCTCATCAGTCGTGAAAGAAGAAAAAGGATTCTTCTAGTCCGTGGTGAGTAATCGCAGTACTGATGTCTAGAAGTTATTTTCGGTCGTAAGAGACGATAGCGGCAACATTATGTACAAAATTTGTAAAAATATAAGTTACAAACAACGCAGATAAACAAACAAAAAAACACAATCGGTTGGGATCACGTAAAACGTATGCCTTCTGCTACAGCAGGGAGCCTAGCAGGGTGCCTACAAGGGAGCCCAATGACTACACATGTGGCAGCATTATTCAAAGGAGCATTGGGTTTTGCCTCTGTTCATTTGTGCTCTAAACAGTGTTGGGTTTTGCCTCTGTTGATTTGTGCTCTAAACAGTGTTGGGTTTTGCCTCTGTTAATTTGTGCTCTAAACAGTGTTGGGTTTTGCCTGTTCATTTGTGCTCGTACTTAATATTTCTGCTCCCTCTGCTTTGAATACAACCCAGCAGCCTGAAGATTTCACTGGCATGACGTCTCTGCGGACATATGGGACAACTTCGAACATTATTAACCAGAGTTGTCAAAAATAACTGCTATCCATCGTGTATAAGTCACAATAGACACACATGGAAGCAGGAAGTACAGCAGAACGTACAGCAAGAAGTACAGTATATTGAGCACACTAATCTCTTCCAGGTCAAACGATGCTCCCTCACTCCCATTGTCATCCCTGTCAACTTGTCACTTCTCTTTCTAGCCCCCGAACTTAAATTTTCAAACCACAGTTTCATTGAGAGGTATGGGAAAAGAGAATGTGTCTGCGCCTTCCCACTTCCTTGTCCCCGTCCTGAGCCACAATGGCTAGCTTTGTACCTCACCTCGGCCCTGTCTGCCTTGGGCTCTGATTGCACAGAGTTTGCATTGTGTTTAATGAAATTACAGCAACAGTAGCTGTGGTCCCCTGGGTAGTTCTAGTCTAGCTAGCTAACGGTTAGCTAACTGGAGGAGGTAGAGGAGCCCAATAGAACACTGGGTCTGTCACTGATCACTGATCCCCAGATCACCGACAGGACTCATCTCATTGAATTAGCCGCCCGGCGGCTTCCTCAACTTCCTCATTGTCCCCCTCAATGCAGCGCGACCGTGGAGGGGACAGGGGGACCAGGCGGTAACGGTTAGGTGTTAATGTAGGAGGGAAGGAGGCCTGTGGTGGCAGGTTAACACATTGCATGTGTGGCAGGGGGCCCTGGAGGGAGGGAGGGAGGGAGGAAGGGAGGCTCACAGGAGATACGCTAGAGAGAGAGAGAGAGAGAGAGAGAGAGAGAGCGAGAGAGAGAGAGAGAGAGAGAGAGAGAGAGAGAGAGAGAGAAAAAAAAATTGCCCAGCAGGAGGTAAGTAGAGCATGTTGACCACTAGCAGTTAATCTCTTCCTCCCCCCACTTCCTCCTCACAGTTCCTTCCCAAGGTCCCCCTCTCTCTAAACGAAGAGCCTCTTAGGCCCATTTGGTGACCTCCACCCTCCTTCCAGGTCTGGATTCCATAGAGGTAGCCATAGCCGGTGCCATGGTCCTGAGTGATTGTATACTCTCCTCTCATACCACCAGTCCCTTGACAGTCATCCCCCCCAGGGTGTCCTGGCCTGTCTGTATCTCCCCTGTACAGGTAGCAGAGTGTGACAGCTCTCTCCATAGGTAATACCCAGGCTGCCATGGTAAGGGCCCCCCGAGGACCAGAGCAGTCCACCCCCCCTCCCCCTACCTGTCCCCCCAGGGGAGGAGATAAAGAGAGAGAAGAGAGAGGGTCAGTCAGCCAGGGGGCCCAGTAGTGAAGGAGTTTTGAAAGCCTGTCCCCCCCTGGCTTTAACCCCCCACCACACACTCTCCCCATCCACCACCCAGGTCCTGTCCCCTGTTCCCCAAGTGCTATCCCCACTGACAGAGCTGGAGAGGAGGAAAGGGACAAGCTGGAGCTGAATTTGTGTGTGTGTGTGAGAGAGAGTACATGCATCCATTTGTGTGTGTGTGTGTGTGTGTGTGTGTGTGTGTGTGTGTGTGTGTGTGTGTGTGTGTACTGTGTGTGTGTGTGTGTGTGTGTGTGTGTGTGTGTGTGTGTGTGTGTGTGTGTGTGTGTGTGTGTGTGTGTGTGTGTGTGTGTGTGTGTGTGTGTGTGTGTGTGAGTGTGAGTGCTGGTTTGTGCCGCACAGCGCACGGACATCTGGCAACTAATTGTAACGAGGTCAGGATGTGACAAGTGCATGAAAAATGACTGCTTGATCCCTTTGCTTCTTTGGTCAATTCATACCTCTCAGTGTGTGTGTGTGTGTGTGTGTGTGTGTGTGTGTGTGTGTGTGTGTGTGTGTGCGTGCGTGCGTGCGTGCGTGTGTGTAAGTGTGTGCGTGGGTGGCTGTGGTTGCTGACTCTTGTCCTACTTTGACCCCAGTCAGAAGTGATTTTTGTGTGGAGACACTTGTGAGGAGGCCAATCTGACAAGAACACAAGGTATTTCCCACTGATACATCTCACAAAATGGAATCCTAGGAAAATCATTTAGGTCAATCAGATGAGTGTTGGATGAACTCAAATTGCACCGACCCATTTCAAAGCACACCTCCCCCCAAACTAGCAGGTGTTTGCAGGACTGTAGTGACATGCAGGTGTCTGGGCACGCTGTGTTCTATGAAACGGCTCTGAAAGGATGTGTGTTTGCTCTCAACGTTTAGCTCCAGAAATATACACTAGAGGGAGATTGAAGGAGGAAGCCACACAGCCATAGCAGAATTTGAGTCACACAGTTAGCTGGGGCCGTGTGGAAACATTCCTACTTTTGTGTCACGGGACGACGCCAACAGACCACCCAATCTAGCAACACATCGCCAATGAGTCCCATTAGCAAAACTTTAGCCAGGCAATACAAGCACTCTCTCAACAACTCCACTTATATGGCAAATGGTGGAGCTGGGTGGGATGGGGGGGTGGTCCTATCACCCTCTCATGGTTGTTTTATTAAGCCTATCTTTAGGACATCATGTGACATCATGAACACATTCCACTGGGCCCAGATGCTCCCTTGTGATGCGGCATGTGTTCCCCTCCTCACAATGGCCCTCAATGGGACGCTTTCTTTCAAAGCCTCCCCTCTCGCTCCACACACACAAACACACACACACACACTCACACACACACATATTATATATATATATATATATGTATATATTGTATATATAGGGCCATTAGCCCCAATTCAGCTGACAGCGGCGGCTCACACAGAGAAAAGCCACCACATGATAGTAGCGGGGCCCTGGAGAAACCACCTTTTCTGTGCCGGGGGAACAGACAATGCATTGTGGGTTGTCTGGAGAGGAGTGGGGAGTCTGCCCCCCCCCCCCCCCCCCCCCATTAAGGCCAGTGACGCCCAGCTGCTTAAGCTCGTTCTCCAGACCCAGACTATGGGCCATTGTTTCCACGCATGCCTCGTTTTAGTCTCATCCCGGACCCCAATGGGCCACTAGTGATGATCTATGGCCTGTTGAGCTGGACCAGTTTCTATGGGGGGACACCACAGGACTCCGTGTGTGAACCACTAATTTTTGACTGATAGCCTGTCACCGCCTCCCCAACCCCTTGCCCCTTATCCTGATCGCGGTGTCCTAAAAGAGGCACTCGTCCTTCCCACAATTTTCTCCCTCTATGAGTCCATCCATGCTCTTGTTGTTGGATAGCTTCCTGTGATTGTCCGAGCATGCAGACACTACACCTCTCATTATTCACAATGTGTATTTTTATTGGGTGGCAACTTCACTCAGGAAAGGTGTTCTCAGCCTTATGTGTTTCATTCCGTCTTCCTTTTTACAGCGGGCCTTAAAAAGCTAATGTCTGTCATCTCATCTGCTTGGTGGCAATTAAATGCTATTGTAGTGGTATTGCAGCAAGGCCGTGGCTAGCACGTCCATCAGATTGAAGGTTGCATGGGAGACATGCTCAGTTAGGCCGTGCGGTCGTAAAGGGGTGTATTAAGGGTTTATGTACCTCACTGCAGCATTGTTAATGGCAAATGGCATTTACTGTGTGCTGCAAGAGGAGGCTATTCAATCCACTGTATGGTTTATCTATCATGTCAAGCACTCACTAAAAAAAGCCCTCCGTAATATCAAAGGAGTGGCTGAACATAGCCTCCTACCCCTGGGCTAGGTTTAAACCTCATCTTTGGTTCTCCCCAAACAAAAATAATACTTTATATTTTCAAATTGTGAAGTACTTAAGTAAACATACTTTAAAGTACTACTTAAGTTTTTTTTTTTTTGGTGTATCTGTATTTTACTATTTTTGACAACTTTCACTTTTACTTCACTTCATTCCCGAAGAAAATAATTCACTTTTTCCTCCATACATTTTCCCTCACACCTTTAACATTAAAATGATTCCACTATACTGATGACGGATCATCTCCTAGAGAGATATTACCACCTAGGTCTGCAAACAGGCTATTGAGACGGCTTATTATGCTTATATAATAATAATAATGAACTAAATCACCGATTGGGCACATCATTGAACGCATGTTGTTACACCATGAAACACACTGAGGCAAAAATGTTACTGACAGTAGCCTACTCAGTAAAAAAAAAAAAATTCAATTAATTGAACATGAAATTGATTTCAAAATTATTGAAATAGTCTGTATAGGCCCATGTAGCCTATGTATCTATTAATGCAGTCATCTGGGTTTTAATTTCAAGCATAATTTTATCCTTCATTTGTTTTTTAACAATTGCAAATACTTTGGCAACTTTGTATTTGTAGTCAACTTCATTCTAAAGTTATCAGTGGTCACATAGTCAGACAGATAAGTAGCCTAAACATCTTGATTCTATGTTTAGCGGAGATCTTCTGTGAATAAAGTGATGCGGAAGGGCAAAAAAAAAGGGTCTACCGATGCACTTTGGTTGCTCTACGAGTGGTCTGGATCACTCGGAGATGTGAAAAAGTTTTTAAGAGCCACGTTACTAGTGAAGGCTCTAGGAAACAGCTTGGATACTAAAGGTACATTTTAATGATGATTTTAACCCTATGAAAGCTCTAGGAAACGAAGCCCAGATCTTTTGCCGATAATTGGGCAAAAGATCTGAATTGCGCAGCCTTAGACTTAAGGTCAAGTTAGTACAACATCGGCCTGCATGCCCCTTTTCTTTCCCTTTCTTATTAAGGAGAAACAGACACAACATTTCACATTTAGGGTCAAACTCAAGTCGCATACCATCAAAGACCACTTTGTGTCCAGACTCCAGGTTTACTAACATCCAATCTATCACCGTCCCGATCTTGATGAATGTGGGAAAAAAGCGGCATGATAACAAATTCGATTTGTTTGGAGATTATAGACGGCGTGATTCACACCCTGCAGGTCAATGAGGTCTTTGTAAACTGGCAGCTGTGTTCATGAACTGCCTTCTTTTTTTAATGGCAGAACAGGGTCAGAGGAACCGTTACTGTCCCAGGATGTTTTGAGTACTTTGCAGAGTAGGCTATGTACCAAAAGCTGCAGACTGGGAAAGCTGTTATCTTGATATCTTCAGAAGGCCTAGTCACAAGGACTCATGTGCTGCCTACAGAAACTTAGACAACAACACAGATGAATGATAATGAATCATGAATATATCTGTAATATAGCATGTTACAGTCATATTTGTTAGCTCCAAGTACTGACTCAAAAAATACAAAACAGTTACTGACGGGAGGCTGAGGATGACCCGGCAATTTGTTTTGGATTTTATAAGTCGGTAAAACACAGGCATCCTCCAGAATAGTTCTTCCAGGTCCAACACAGCATCTAGGTAACATACTGGCAAGATGCACTGTCCCTATGCCACCCCTGTTTGTCAAAGCAACGACAGATTGAACTGAGCATCAGTGCTAGAGCTAACGTAGGACATTGAATTATCCTGTTTTTGTGTCACTCAGGACCCACAATCTCTGCTTGTCTAACTTGTTTCTTGGGAAGATGAACACGTCTTCACTCTTTGGCTTATCCTCTCCTAGCCTCTGCTAGTCTAGTCACCGCTAGCCTCTCCTAGCCTCTGCTAGTCTAGTCACCGCTAGCCTCTCCTAGCCTCTGCTAGTCTAGTCACTGCTAGACTCTCCTAGCCTCTGCTAGTCTAGTCACCGCTAGCCTCTCCTAGCCTCTGCTAGTCTAGTCACCGCTAGCCTCTTCTAGCCTCTGCTAGTCTAGTCACCGCTAGCCTCTCCTAGCCTCTGCTAGTCTAGTCACCGCTAGCCTCTCCTAGCCTCTGCTAGTCTAGTCACCGCTAGCCTCTCTTAGCCTCTGCTAGTCTAGTCACCGCTAGCCTCTCCTAGACTCTGCTAGTCTAGTCACCGCTAGCCTCTCTTAGCCTCTGCTAGTCTAGTCACCGCTAGCCTCTCTTAGCCTCTGCTAGTCTAGTCACCGCTAGCCTCTCCTAGCCTCTGCTAGTCTAGTCACCGCTAGCCTCTCTTAGCCTCTGCTAGTCTAGTCACCGCTAGCCTCTCCTAGCCTCTGCTAGTCTAGTCACCGCTAGCCTCTCTTAGCCTCTGCTAGTCTAGTCACCGCTAGCCTCTCCTAGCCTCTGATAGTCTAGTCACCGCTAGCCTCTCCTAGCCTCTGCTAGTCTAGTCACCGCTAGCCTCTCCTAGCCTCTGCTGGTCTAGTCACCGCTAGCCTCTCCTAGCCTCTGCTAGTCTAGTCACCGCTAGCCTCTCCTAGCCTCTGCTAGTCTAGTCACCGCTAGCCTCTCTTAGCCTCTGCTAGTCTAGTCACCGCTAGCCTCTCTTAGCCTCTGCTAGTCTAGTCACCGCTAGCCTCTCCTAGCCTCTGCTAGTCTAGTCACCGCTAGCCTCTCTTAGCCTCTGCTAGTCTAGTCACCGCTAGTCTCTCTTAGCCTCTGCTAGTCTAGTCACCGCTAGCCTCTCTTAGCTTCTGCTAGTCTAGTCACCGCTAGCCTCTCCTAGCCTCTGCTAGTCTAGTCACTGCTAGCCTCTCTTAGCCTCTGCTAGTCTAGTCACCGCTAGCCTCTCCTAGCCTCTGCTGGTCTAGTCACCGCTAGCCTCTCCTAGCCTCTGCTAGTCTAGTCACCGCTAGCCTCTCTTAGCCTCTGCTAGTCTAGTCACCGCTAGCCTCTCTTAGCCTCTGCTAGTCTAGTCACTGCTAGCCTCTCCTAGCCTCTGCTAGTCTAGTCACCGCTAGCCTCTCCTAGCCTCTGCTAGTCTAGTCACCGCTAGCCTCTCCTAGCCTCTGCTGGTCTAGTCACCGCTAGCCTCTCCTAGTCTCTGCTAGTCTAGTCACCGCTAGGCTCTCCTAGCCTCTGCTAGTCTAGTCACCGCTAGCCTCTCTTAGCCTCTGCTAGTCTAGTCACCGCTAGCCTCTCCTAGCCTCTGCTAGTCTAGTCACCGCTAGCCTCTCCTAGCCTCTGCTAGTCTAGTCACCGCTAGCCTCTCCTAGCCTCTGCTAGTCTAGTCACCGCTAGCCTCTCCTAGCCTACCCACTCCTAGCCTCTGTTAGTCTAACCACTCCTAACCTAGCCTAGCCTATCCTAACCTAGCACAAGGCTTTAATAATGACCTTTTCGTCAGGATAAATTGGATACATTTGATCATAATGGTTGGGGAGAGACCTCAGCCAGGGTGTTGTATACGCCAACACAAGGAAGTACAGGGGCTTTACAACTTAAATACCTATTTTACCTGGGGTTCTGTTTTATTTCGACAACTGTTTACATCTGACAATACAGCCTAAGTATTCTATGATTAAGTTTGGACAAATTATTTTCTCCGGCTGGAAGGTAGTAAAGCCACTGAAATGTTATCCTTCTGTTTTTATTACTGCCAAACCAAACAAGAAGAAATCAATTTCAGGAGGAAATGAAAGGGGGAAGAAAAAGAGTAAAGAAAATTAGATAAAAAAAGATATGGTATGGTGGTGGTTGGGAGAAACTCTATATGCGCCACTGTGAGTCTGGGTGACGCCCCAAGAAGTCGACAAATTTTTCCAGACGTTAAAATATGGAGGCCCCGGAGATAACTTTTTTTCAAGCCTGTGAGGTGAAAGCAGACACCTTGAAGTAGTTGTTGAGTGGTAAAGACAATATTATTCATTGTGGAGCCCACATTGTTTTACCACTCAGTCCTCACCGTGAGAAAGTGTGCAGGAGCAGCTCTGAAAGTATAACACAGCCCGCTGGCCTATATCCACTTCTCTGACAGGCAGGGGTTTTCAAGGTTTGAACACCAATGCATCGATTGAGTGCAACTGAAATCTACTGGTCTACTGTCGTAGTCTTGAATGGGCCCTTGTTTAGGTTATATTACTAAAACTCTACATTGATATGGGTTGTTTGCTTGCATTGACTCCCACCAGCTAGTCCCAGCTGAATTAGTGATATTTCATATAGACTAATGGAATTGGACTGGACAGCATGAACCTGCAACTGAAGCTAACCTTAACGGCCTGAAGAAGCCTTCACTGTGTAGTGTGTTTTTTCTGTGACTCTGTCCTAATAGCCAAGGTACTAGGCAGTGATGTACAGTAATGTAACTTAGTCAGTGTGCTATGATGTCAACAGACTTTAAGGGGTAACCAAGCGCACAACCACACTACTACACTATCACACTATCACACTACCACACTACTACACTATCACACTATCACACTAACACACTACCACTACCACAATACTACACTATCACACGATCACACTACTACACTATCACACTACCACACTACTACACTACCACACTACTACACTACTACACTACCACACTACTACACTACCACACTACCACACTATCACACTACCACACTACTACACTACCACACTACTACACTATCACACTACTACACTACCACACTACTACACTACTACACTACCACACTATCACACTACCACATTACTACACTATCACATGACCACACTACCACACTACCACACTATCACACTACTACACTACTACACTACCACACTATCACACTACCACACTACTACACTACCACACTACTACACTACTACACTACCACACTATCACACTACCACATTACTACAATACTACACTATCACCTTAGCACACTACTACACTACTACACTACCACACTATCACACTACTACACTACCACACTATCACACTAGCACACTACTACACTAGCACACTATCACACTACCACACCACACTACCACACTATCACACTACTACACTACTACACTACCACACGACCACAACACTACACTATCACACTATCACACTACCACACTATCACACTACCACACTACCACACTAATACACTAGCACACTAATACACTAGCACACTATCACACTACCACACTACTACACTACCACACCACACTACTACACTATCACATGACCACACTACTACACTACCACACTACTACAGTACTACACTACCACACTACTACACTACAACACAACCACACTGCCACACTACCACACTACCACACTACAACACTACAACACAACTACACTACCACACTACTACACTACCACACAACCACACTACTACACTACACTAATACACAACTACACTACCACACTACCACACTAATACACTACGACACTAACACACTACCACTCTACCACAATACTACACTATCACACCACTACACTACAACACAACCACACTACTACACTACTACATTACCACACTATCACACTACCACACTACTACACTACACTACTACACTACCACACTACTACACTAACACACTACTACACTACCACACTATCACACTACCACGACCACAATACTATACTATCACATGATCACACTACTACACTACCACACTACTACACTACTGCACTACCACAATATCACAATACCACTACCACAATACTACACTATCACATGACCACACTACAACACAACCACACTACTACACTACTACACTACCACACTATCACTCTACCACACTACTAAACTACACTACTACACTACCACACTACTAAACTACCACACTACTACACTACTACACTATCACACTACCACTACCACAATACTATACTATCACATGACCACACTACTACACTACCACACTACAACACTACCACACTATCACAATACCACACTACTACACTACACTACTACACAACCACACCACTACACTACAACACAACCACACTACTACACTACTACACTACCACACTATCACACTACCACACCACTACACTACTACACTATCACACTACCACGACCACAATACTACACTATCACATGATCACACTACAACACAACCACACTACTACACTACTACACTACCACACTATCACTCTACCACACTACTAAACTACACTACTACACTACCACACAACCACACTACACTACTACACAACCACACCACTACACTACAACACAAACACACTACTACACTACAACACAACCACACTACTACACTACTACACTACCACACTATCACACTACCACACTACTAAACTACACTACTACACTACCACACAACCACACTACTACACTACACTAATACACAACTACACACTACCACACTACCACACTACTACACTACGACACTAACACACTACCACTCTACCACAATACTACACTATCACACCACTACACTACAACACAACCACACTACTACACTACTACATTACCACACTATCACACTACCACACTACTACACTACTACACTATCACACAATCACACTACTACACTACTACACTACTACACTACCACACAACCACACTACTACACTACACTAATACACAACTACACTACCACACTACTACACTACAACACAACCACACTACCACACTACCACACTACTACACTACAACACAACCACACTACCACACTACTAAACTACACTACTACACTACCACACAACCACACTACTACACTACACTAATACACAACTACACTACCACACTACTACACTACCACACTACCACACTACTACACTACAACACAACTACACTACCACACTACTACACTACCACACAACCACACTACTACACTACACTAATACACAACTACACTACCACACTACTACACTACGACACTAACACACTACCACTCTACCACAATACTACACTATCACACCACTACACTACAACACAACCACACTACTACACTACTACATTACCACACTATCACACTACCACACTACTAAACTACACTACTACACTATCACACTACTACACTACCACACTACTACACTACTACACTATCACACTACCACTACCACAATACTATACTATCACATGACCACACTACTACACTACCACACTACTACACTACTACACTACCACACTACTACAATACTACACTATCACACTACCACTACCACAATACTATACTATCACATGACCACACCACTACACTACCACACTATCACAATACCACACTACTACACTACACTACTACACAACCACACCACTACACTACAACACAACCACACTACTACACTACTACACTACCACACTAATACACTACTACACTACCACACTACTACACTACTACACTATCACACTACCACTACCACAATACTACACTATCACATGACCACACTACTACATTACCACACTACTACAGTACTACACTACCACACTACTACACAACTACACCACTACACTACAACACAAACACACTACTACACTACCACACTACCACACTACTACACTACTACACTATCACACTACCACTACCACAATACTACACTATCACATGACCACACTACCACTACTACCACACTATCACACTACCACACTACTACACTACACTACTACACAACCACACCACTACACTACAACACAACCACACTACTACACTACTACACTACCACACTATCACAGTACCACACTACTAAACTACACTACTACACTACCACACAACCACACTACTACACTACACTAATACACAACTACACTACCACACTACCACACTACTACACTACGACACTAACACACTACCACTCTACCACAATACTACACACTATCACACCACTACACTACAACACAACCACACTACTACACTACTACATTACCACACTATCACACTACCACACTACTACACTACTACACTATCACACAATCACACTACTACACTACACTAACACACAACTACACTACCACACTACTACACTACAACACACACTACTACACACTACACACTACCACACTACTACACTACAACACAACCACACTACCACACTACTAAACTACACTACTACACTACCACACAACCACACTACTACACTACACTACCACACTACTACACTACAACACAACCACACTACCACACTACCACACTACCACACTACTACACTACAACACAACTACACTACCACACTACTACACTACCACACAACCACACTACTACACTACACTACCACACAACTACACTACCACACTACCACACTACTACACTACTACACTATCACACTACCACGACCACAATACTACACTATCACATGACCACACTACTACACTACCACACTACCACACTACTACACTACTACACTACCACACTACTACACAACCACACCACTACACTACAAAACAAACACACTACTACACTACCACACTACCACACTACTACACACCACTACACTACTCACACTACACACTACCACTACACAATACTACACTATCACATGACCACACTACCACACTACCACACAAACATCACACTACCACACTACTACACTACACTACTACACAACCACACCACTACACTACAACACAACCACACTATCACACTACCACACTACCACACTACACACACTACCACACTACACACTACCAACTACTACACACCACACATACTACTACACTACCACACAACACACACACAACACTACACACTACACTACACAACTACACTACCACACTACCACACTACTACACTACCACACAACACACACTACAACTACTCTACCACAATACTACACTATCACACCACTACACTACAACACAACCACACTACTACACTACTACATTACCACACTATCACACTACCACACTAGTACACTACTACACTATCACACAATCACACTACTACACTACTACACTACTACACTACTACACTACTACACTACCACACTACTACACTACACTACTACACAACTACACTACCACACGACCACAACACTACACTATCACACTATCACACTACCACACTATCACACTACCACACTACCACACTAATACACTAGCACACTAATACACTAGCACACTATCACACTACCACACCACACTACCACACTATCACACTACCACACTACCACACTACTACACTACAACACAAACACACTACTACACTACCACTCTACTACACTACTACACTACAACACAAACTACACACAACTACACTACCACACTACCACACTACTACACTACCACACTACTACAATGCTACACTATCACACTACCACTACCACAATACTACACTATCACATGACCACACTACTACACTACCACACTACTACACTACTACACTACCACACTATTACACTACACTACTACACAACCACACCACTACACTACAACACAACCACACTACTACACTACTACACTATCACACTACCACAATACTACACTATCACATGACCACACTACTACACTACCACACTACTACAACACAAACACACTACTACACTACCACTCTACTACACTACTACACTACAACACAAACACACTACTACACTACAACACAAACACACGACTACACTACCACACTACCACACTACTACACTACCACACTACTACACTACTACACTATCACACTACCACTACCACAAAACTACACTATCACATGACCACACTACTACACTACACTAATACACAACTACACTACCACACTACTACACTACTACACTACCACACTATCACACTACCACACCACACTACCACACTATCACACTACTACACTACCACACTACTACACTAACACACTACCACTACCACAATACTACACTATCACACCACTACACTACAACACAACCACACTACTACACTACTACATTACCACACTATCACACTACCACACTACTACACTACTACACTATCACACAATCACACTACTACACTACTACACTACCACACTACTACACTACACTACTACACAACTACACTACCACACGACCACAACACTACACTATCACACTATCACACTACCACACTAATACACTAGCACACTACTACACTACTACACTATCACACAATCACACTTCTACACTACTACACTACTACACTACTACACTACCACACTACTACACTACACTACTACACAACTACACTACCACACGACCACAACACTACACTATCACACTACCACACTACCACACTAATACACTAGCACACTATCACACTACCACACCACACTACCACACTATCACACTACTACACTACCACACTACCACACTACAACACAAACACACTACTACACTACCACACTACTACACTACAACACAAACACACTACTACACTACCACTCTACTACACTACTACACTACAACACAAACACACTACTACACTACCACACAACCACACTACTACACTACTACACTACTACACTACCACACTATCACACTACCACACTACACACTACCACACTACCAAACTACTACACTACCACACAACCACACTACTACACTACTACACTACTACACTACAACACAAACACACTACTACACTACCACACAACCACACTACTACACTACTACACTACTACACTACCACACTACTACACTACCACACCACACTACCACACTATCACACTACTACACGACCACACTACTACACTACAACACAAACACACTACTACACTACCACGCTACTACACTACCACACTACCACACTAACACACTACTACACTACAACACAAACACACTACTACACTACCACTCTACTACACCACTACACTACAACACAAACACACGACTACACTACCACACTACTACACTACTACAATATCACACTACCACTACCACAATACTACACTATCACATGACCACACTACTACACTACAACACAAACACACTACTACACTACCACTCTACTACACTACTACACTACAACACAAACACACTACTACACTACAACACAAACACACGACTACACTACCACACTACCACACTACTACACTACTACACTATCACACTACCACTACCACAATACTACACTATCACATGACCACACTACTACACTACTACACTACCACACTACCACACTACCACACTACTACACTACCACACTACTACACAACCACATCACTACACTACAACACAACCACACTACTACACTACTACACTACCACACTACTAAACTACACTACTACACTACCACACAACCACACTACTACACTACACTAATACACAACTACACTACCACACTACCACACTACTACACTACACACTAACACACTACACTACTACCACAATACTACACTGTCATCACACCACTACAACACAAACCACACACACTACTACACTACTACACACTACACACTATCACACTACCACACTACTACACTACTACACTATCACACCACACACTACTACACTACTACACTACTACACTACTACACTACCACACTACTACACACACTACTACACAACTACACTACCACACACCACAACACTACACTACACACTATCACACTACCACACTAATACACTACACACTAATACACTACACTACCAACACACTACACACTACCACACCACACACTACCACACTATCACACTACTACACTACCACACTACTACACTACAACACAAACACACTACTACACTACCACTCTACTACACTACTACACTACAACACAAACACACTACTACACTACCACACTATCACACTACCACACCACACTACCACACTATCACACTACCACACTACTACACTACTACACTATCACACCATCACACTACTACACTACTACACTACTACACTACTACACTACCACACTACTACACTACACTACTACACAACTACACTACACTACTACACAACTACACTACCACACGACCACAACACTACACTATCGCACTATCACACTACCACACTAATACACTAGCACACTAATACACTAGCACACTATCACACTACCACACCACACTACCACACTATCACACTACTACACGACCACACTACTACACTACAACACAAACACACTACTACACTACCACGCTACTACACTACTACACTACAACACAAACACACTAATACACTACCACACTATCACACTACCACACCACACTACCACACTATCACACTACCACACTACTACACTACTACACTACAGCACAAACACACTACTACACTACAACACAAACACACGACTACACTACCACACTACCACACTACTACACTACCACACTATACACACAACCACACCACACTACCACACTATCACACTACCACACTACACACTACTACACTATCACACCACACACACTACTACACTACTACACTACTACACTACTACACTACCACACTACTACACTACACACACACTACACAACACACACTACCACACCACCACACCACACAACACACCACACTACCACACTAATACACTAGCACACTAATACACTACACACACATCACACTACCACACTACACTACCACACTACCACACTACACACTACTACACACACTACTACACTACAACACAAACACACTACTACACTACCACGCTACTACACTACTACACTACAACACAAACACACTAATACACTACCACACACACCACACTACCACACCACACTACTACACTACACACTACACACTACCACACACTACTACACACCACACTACAGCACAACCACACTACTACACTACAACACAAACACACTACTACACTACCACACTACCACACTACTACACTACCACACTACACACTACCACACTACACACTACCACTACCACACTACTACACTACTCACACTACCACACTACTACACTACCACAACCACACACTACTACACACTACCACACACTACCACACTACACTACTACACTACCACACTACACACACACTACACACAACCACTACCACACTACACTACACACCACACACTACACACTACCACACTACTACACTACCACACTACTAACTACACACACTACACACACTACTACACTACCACACTACACAACACACACACACACACCACTACACACACACACCACAATACTACACATGACACACTACACACTACACTACCACACACTACTACACTACTACACAACCACACTACTACACTACCACTACTACACAAACTACACACTACCACACTACTACACTACACACTACTACACTACCACACTACTACCACACTACTACACTACACTATACACACACACACTACACACTACTACACTACTACACTACACACTACCACTACCACAACACTACCACACTATCACACTACCACACTACCACACACTACACACTACAACACTACACTACACACTACACACTACTACACTACACTACCACACTACACACTACACACTACCACACACACTACAACACACACACTACTACACTACACTACTACACTACACACTACTACACTACAACACACACACACCACTACTACACTACAACACAACCACACTACTACACTACACAAACACACTACCACACTACCACACTACTACACTACTACACTACCACACACTACACTACACTACACTACCACACTACCACACACTACACACTACACACACACACTACAACACACCACACTACTACACTACAACACAACCACACTACACTACACTACACCACACACAAACACAACCACACACTACCACACTACCACACTACTACACTACAACACACTACACACTACCACTACACACTACACACTACACACTACACACTACCACACAACCACTACACTACACACACTACACACTACCACACTACCACACTACTACACTACCACACTACACACTACACACTACTACACTACACATACACACTACCACACACACCACACTACTACACTACACTACACACACACACACACACTACACACTACACACTACAACACACTACTACACTACACTACACTACTACACACACACTACACACACCACACTACTACACTACTACACTACACACTACCACACTACTACACAACCACACTACTACACTACACACTACACTTACCACACTCACACTACACACACTCACACACACACTACACACTACTACACTACCACACTACCACACTATCACACTACCACACACACTACCACACTACCACACACTAAACACCACTCACACTACTACACACCACACTACACACACCACTACACACTACTACACTACACACTACACACACCACTACCACAACCACACTACCACACTACCACACTACACTACCACACACTACACTACAACACAAACACACTACTACACTACCACACTACTACACTACTACACTACAACACAAACCACACTACACTACACACAACCACACTACACTACACACTACACTACCACACTACACACTACACACCACACTACACACTACACACTACACTACAACACAAACACACTACCACACTACTACACTACAACACACTACCACACTACACACACAACCACACTACTACACTACCACACACCACACACACACAACCACACTACTACACTACACACTACTACAACACACACACTACTACACTACACTACCACACTACTACACTACACACAAACACACACACACTACACACACCACACACTACACACTACCACACTACTACACTACTACACTATCACACTACCACTACCACAAAACTACACTACACATGACCACACTACTACACTACCACACTACCACACTACCACACTACTACACACACCACACTACACACTACCACACCACTACACTACAACACAACACACTACACTACACTACACACAACACACAACTACACTACCACACTACCACACTACTACACTACCACACACTACTACACTACACACCACACACACTACACTACACTACCACACAACCACACCACTACACTACAACACACCACACTACTACACTACACACTACCACACACACACTACACACACTACTACACTACCACACACTACACCACACTAATACACACACACTACTACACCACACTACACACTACCACACTACTACCACTACACACTACACTACCACACTACACCACACTACACACAACCACACCACACTACTACACTACTACACTATCACACTACACTACCACACTACTACACCACACTACACTACCACACTACACTACACACACACTACACTACACTACACACACACACAACACACACACACTACTACACACACACACTACCACACTACACACACACCACACACCACACTACCACACCACACACAAACACTACCACACTACACACACACACTACACTACACTACACACAACCACACTACACACAACCACACTACTACACTACCACACTACCACACTCACACTACACACACTACACACTACACACTACCACACTACTACACACTACACACACTACAACACAAACACACTACTACACTACCACCACTACTACACTACCACACTACAACACAAACTACACTACCACACTATCACACTACC
Source organism: Oncorhynchus nerka (assembly GCF_034236695.1). NCBI lineage: Eukaryota > Metazoa > Chordata > Actinopteri > Salmoniformes > Salmonidae > Oncorhynchus > Oncorhynchus nerka. The sequence continues at coordinate 12,773,712 of NC_088417.1, forward strand.
ACACTACTACACTACACACTACCACACTACACACTACCACACTACTACACTACAACACACACACACTACTACACTACCACACTACTACTACACTACCACACTACAACACACTACACTACCACACTACACACTACACACTACCACACTACTACACTACACACACTACTACACTACCACACCACACTACCACACTACACACTACCACACCACACTACACACACTACTACACTACCACACACACACACTACCACACTACCACACTACTACACTACCACACTACTAAAATACTACAGTATCACACTACCACACCACACTACCACACTAGCACACTACTACACTACAACACAAACACACTACTACACTACCACTCTACTACACTACTACACTACAACACAAACACACTACTGCACTACCACACAACCACACTACTACACTACTACACTACCACACTATCACACTACCACACCACACTATCACACTACCACACTACTACACTACAACACAAACACACTACTACACTACCACACAAACCACACTACCACACTACACACTACCACACTACTACACTACACACAAACACACTACTACACTACTACACTACCACACTACTACCACACTACTACACTACCACACTACTATACTACTACACTATCACACTACCACTACCACAATACTACACTACCACACTACTACACTACCACACTACTACACTACTACACTATCACACTACCACTACCACAATACTACACTACCACACTACCACACTACCACACTACCACACTACTACACTACTACACTACACACTACACACTACACAACTACACAATACTACACTACTAGAATACCACACTACACTACACACTACAACACAACCACACTACCACACTACCACAATACTACACTACCACACTACCACACTACTACACTACCACACTACTACACTACTACACTATCACACTACCACTACCACAATACTACACTACCACACTACCACACTACCACACAACCACACTACTACACTACACTAATACACAACTAGAATACCACACCACTACACTACAACACAACCACACTACTACACTACTACATTACCACACTATCACACTACCACACTACTACACTGCTACACTATCACACTACCACACTACTACACTACACTACTACACAACCACACCACTACACTACAACACAACCACACTACTACACTACTACACTACCACACTATCACACTACCACACTACTAAACTACACTACTACACTACCACACAACCAAACTACTACACTACACTAATACACAACTACACTACCACACTACTACACTACAACACAACCACACTACCACACTACCACACTACTACACTACCACACTACACACTACACTACACTACTACACTACCACACTACTACACTACAACACAAACACACTACTACACTACCACTCTACCACACTACTACACTACCACACTACTATACTACTACACTATCACACTACCACTACACAATACTACACTACCACACACACACTACACACACTACTACACTACCACACTACTACACTACTACACTACTCACACTACCACTACCACACTACACTACACACACTACCACACTACCACACAACCACCACACTACTACACTACACTAATACACAACTACTAATACCACACTACTACACTACAACACAAACACACTACACTACCACATACCACACTACTACCACACATACTACACTACCACACTACCACACTACTACACAACCACACTACTACACTACTACACTATCACACTACCACTACCACAATACTACACTACCACACTACCACACTACCACACAACCACACTACTACACTACACTAATACACAACTAGAATACCACACCACTACACACTACAACACAACCACACTACTACACTACTACACTACCACACTATCACACTACCACACTACTACACACTACACTATCACACTACCACACTACTACACTACACTACTACACACAAACACACTACACTACTACCACTACACTACAACACAACCACACTACTACACACTACACACACTACCACACTACTCACACTACACACACTACAAACTACACTACTACACTACTACACTACACAACCAAACTACTACACTACACTAATACACAACTACACTACCACACTACTACACTACAACACACACCACACTACCACACTACCACACTACTACACTTTCACACTACTACACACTACACACTACTACACAACCACACCACTACACTACACAACACACACCACACTACTACACTACTACACTACCACACTATCACACTACCACACTACTACTAAACTACACACCACACTACACTACCACACTACACTACACTACCACACTACTACACTACACTACTACACTACCACACAACCACACCACTACACTACAACACAACCACACTACCACACCACTACACTACTACTACACACTACCACACTACAATACTCACACTACCACACTACTAAACTACACTACTACACTACACACACAACCACACTACTACACTACACACTAATACACAACTAGACTACCACACTACTACACAACCACACTACCACTCTACCACAATACTACACTATCACACTATCACACCACTACACTACAACACAACCACTACACTACCACACTACTACACTGCACTACACTATCACACTACCACACTACTACACTACTACACAAACACACACTACACTACCACACTACCACACTACTACACTACTACACTACCACAATACTACACTACACACACTACACACTACAACTACTACACTACTACACTACTACACTACCACACTATACACTACACTACACTACCACACTACTACACTACTACACTACTACACTACCACACTAATACACTACACACTACTACACTACCACAATACTACACTACTACACTACACACACTACACACACTACTACACTACTACACTACCACACACTACACACTACTCACACTACCACACTACTAAACTACACTACACACATCACACTACCACACCACACTACCACACTAGCACACTACTACACTACCACTCTACTACACTACTACACTACAACACAAACACACTACTGCACTACCACACAACCACACTACTACACTACTACACTACCACACTATCACACTACCACACCACACTATCACAATACCACACTACTACACTACAACACAAACACACTACTACACTACCACTCTACCACACTACTACACTACCACACTACTACACTACAACACAAACACACTACTACACTACACACTACCACACCACACTACACACTACCACACTACCACACTACTACACTATCACACTACACTACCACACTACCACACTACCACACTACTACACTACCACACTACTACACTCACACTACTACACACTACTACACTACTACACTATCACACTACCACTACCACACTACTACACTACCACACTACACTACACACTACAACACACCACACTACTACACTACCACACTACACAACTACACTACCACAAACTACTACACACCACACAACACAACCACACACTACCACACTACACACAACACTACACACTACCACACTACTACACTACCACACTACACTACACACTACCACACTACTACTACACTACACACTACCACTACCACAATACTACACTACCACACTACCACACTACCACACAACCACACACTACACACTTACACTAATACACAATACTAGAATACCACACCACTACACTACAACACAACCACACTACTACACACTACATTACACTACCACACTATCACACTACCACACTACTACACTGCTACACTATCACACTACCACACTACTACACACTACACACTACTACACACCACACCACTACACTACAACACAACCACACTACTACACTACTACACTACCACACTATCACACTACCACACTACCACACTACACCACACACTACACACACACAACTACTACACACACTACACTAATACACAACTACACTACCACATTACTACACTACAACACAACCACACTACCACACTACCACACTACCACACTACTACACTTTCACACTACTACACTACACTACTACACTACCACACTACTACACTACAACACAAACACACTACTACACTACCACTCTACCACACTACTACACTACCACACTACTATACTACTACACTATCACACTACCACTACCACAATACTACACTACCACACTACCACACTACTACACTACCACACTACTACACTACTACACTATCACACTACCACTACCACAATACTACACTACCACACTACCACACTACCACACAACCACACTACTACACTACACTAATACACAACTAGAATACCACACTACTACACTACAACACAACCACACTACCACTCTACCAC